>NW_001820831.1:1354219-1414768 GCF_000146945.2 Sclerotinia sclerotiorum 1980 UF-70
GGTGGTGGGTGGTAATAAGTACTGGCTGGATATCTAGGTAGGGTATGACGGGAATTTAGGATAGGGGGAGGATTGGTATTGGTTCAAGTGGATTGGTATGGGAATGCATGTCTTTTGAGGTTGTAGATAGATATGCACCTTCGCACTACGGTAGGGATTCCCGGTACTGCAGCTTGGATTGATGGACAGATATCAGCATTGTGATTTGTGAGATTATAATGATTGAATACTCATGGTGTGAAGATTATGGAGATTATAGAAGATTATGTAGAGCAAGAAGTACGAACATGAGACACAATATACCATGCTCTAAAGGCTTATGCACAAGCTGAAGCTTCTTCAGACCTGGCTGTGAGCTATCACTGGTTGTAACTTAGATGGGATGATGGATGTAGGTAGAATCATGATAGTGGAATAAATAATGATATCAAGACTGATTGGTTGTGAGATAAAAACCCAAAGAAATCATTGTAGCACAGGCATCTCAAGGACTTTTCCATCATTGAAGGTCGTGTAGGGTAAGAATAACGGTGCAGATGATCCGAAGTTGATAAATGAATTTAAGAATGATATTGGTTGAAAGTAAACGAGGGAGGTAATGCAGGTTTGAATTCTTGAAGAATTTTCCCTGCATCCATTTCATCGAGGAAGTTCTGATCACTCCATTGAATACATTCAATTGACTAGAGCAAGTGGATTTTAGAAGTAATCCTAGTATTCTTCATCATGAGACCTTGTTTAGAGCCTCACTTAAGGTTGAGCTGAAAAAGGTATGTTATGAAGAAGGTATGAATTTTGATATTTCATTGGTTGGGTATAAGTGATAACCGCCGTGAAAGTTAAAGTATGGTGATATGTGCGTAATTTATTGAGGCAGTGGAGAAAGAGGTTATGTTAATTTTGGTCTCGAGTTATGAGATGTGATTGAAAATGTTTCATATGTGATTTGTGGCTGATCGTTACCTCTCTTTGAAGATTGGCACAGCCTAGATTTGCAATTGCCGTCGACCAATAAAAGATTAGAATGCAGGTCTGTTGTGATTCTGACTGTACTGCTATGGGAAACTGTAGAAAAGTAGATGGATACTGTGACTGTATGCTTCGTCTATATATCTTAAGTACATCTTGTATATATATATATATATATACCCGTACATATATATCTTCCAAAGCATTAATTCCTGTGCCTCAAACGGTACCTTTGCGTCCGGGGGTAGCATCACTACGGTGCATTTTACAAACTTGACTCTCCACACTTGTTTCAAAGTCAATTCAGGGAAATGCCGGTTCTTCGTGTATGGAGGGGAGGTGTATTGGTGTAGTAAGAGGAGATTACTTCACTTGGTAGATAAACACCATTCATTGAATTAGCGAATTGGTTTATGTTATCAGTAGTTTGTATATCACACTGGCTACTGTATCCTCAGACTGCTTAGCACCTCTTGGTGGATATGCGGGGCCCGCTGTCATGCTTAGGGTGTGGATTAATGGCGTGCAGAAATAACTAGGTTGCATGCAACTAGACCAAAGTTTTGAGGGTCCGATAGTGCAAAGTCGCCCATCAATTTGCGATAAAAGGGCCATGGGATTCTAATACGTATCAGTGCGTCAAATGCTCTACCAATCTGATACTACCAACATTCGACTTCACTTATTGTCCCAATTGGGTTCATGCTAAGCACCTTGCTCGGCTGATATTTAGGATGCTACATTCGCATGTGTTAAGCAAGTATCGATTTCTATCTGTACTGCATGCAATGGTATGAGAATAAAATGTCAATGGGCTGCTATTGTGCCTGGAATTAAAACTTGGAGGTCTGTTCTAATGTTTCGGTGATGTTTCTACAAGCGCTCCGGGTACTGTATATAAGACTTAATTATAGTAGTAGTAAGTATTAATGATTAATAGTTAATGATGCACTGCGCATACCTTTGGCATGAATTCATCCGCGGAATCCTCTCTTTCCAATATAGCCAGCTGACAGCACATTCTGCTTTAACCAACATCTTGAGAGACTGAGACATTTATATGTACCTAGATTCATAAGAGTGATAATAATGAGGGTTATCTAAGTACCGAAGCACTGACCCTTTTTCCGGAAATGAAATCCTCTGTGTATCATCATGACTAAAAATTGGTGAAACTATTTTGTTTTAATATCCTTTTTTGGCAAATGGGAAGTGTGAGTTTTCAAATTTACCCCAAGCTTTTCGGAAGTCTGTGCATTGGGCTAAGTGACACGGCTTGCAGAAGATGCCGTGAACATGAGGCTTGGGGATTATTTAGATTTGATAAGATCTGAGGGGGTATGGAGGTAATTAGAGCTGGGGAAGGGGAGAAAGAGAGGGGGGTAATGAAGTGTTGTTTATCGGTGAGTCTTGGTGATTGTCATCTTATAATATATCAGTATCACAATGGAAGGCGACTGTAAAAAAGCCTTCGATAGATTCAACCCTTAAAGAAATTAAGAGTGGAATGGTTTTGTTGATAAGACCTGCATGTATCATGTGTCGTGATATGTGCTGCGTACCTGCCTTTCCGTAGGCCCAGAGAAAACAAGCGGGAATTGACCATGCTAATCATCAAAACTAAGACATCGCTGAATAATTAATATCATCATCTACAAATTACATGATGATATTTTAAACAGTAAAAATTTTACCATATCTCAACATTGTATTTCATGTAAAGGTCAATAGCATTGTCGAGAACATTCTATAGTGGTCAATTTCCGCCAGATTTCTCTTCTACGGCCTACAGAAAGCCTGAACAAACGAACTCCTCCTGCATTGCATATAAGTATTGAAGATATTATTTTGGGAACTAGGAATTACTTTCTGTAAGGTTAAGGAGTCGAAGACCCTCTAAAGGAAGCCAAGAGCACACTTTTGCCTCAATCATACTGTGTTGATGACTTTAATTGGCTGTTATATTAGAGTATGTTGCAGCCGTCGGGTATGGGCAGGAACCGAAGGATGAAGGGGTATTTGAGTTGGGGTCGGGTATGCACCTAGTACCGCAAGAACTTATCCCATGGTGCGTGGTGAGCATTTAGAGACAATATTTAAGAGTATTGCCAATGCTACTCCATCCATGAGATAGATGCCAACTCCAGATCAAAAACATGTTTCCTGTTATTGTTGTCCATATTCTATAAGGTCACCATTGAATAATAACAATCAAGTCCAAGGTTACTATCAATCACGGCAATTCAATCAAGTTAAATCCCATGTCACATACGATAACCGGCCCTGGTGAAAAAAAAGCTTGGGAAGCAGGCGGAGAATCCGTTAGATCAAATTTAGGGTTAGTTGATATAACTTCAGTGTATGCAATCCGGTTGGTAGACAAGAACTACTTAATGCAGACTGCTGTCGCCTTTTCCCTCCTGATTATACCTGACTGACTGGTAAATCATTCATTATCATTTTCTTCCCGAGGTTCTCACGTTCACCAATCTCAATGCTAATCACTTGCGTCTCTCTGGAAAAAAGGCAGGGATGGTAGCATAGCATCATAGACACAGGGCTAGAGTTGATCAATGAGCATTCTTGCAAGGGATTTGATTGCCAACCACGAAAAAAGATTACCTATTGAGAAGAAGAGGAAAAAAAAGAGCAACTTTTCTTTACTTCCAACCCTCGACCATTCATCTATTTCCTACCCTACCTACACTTCTATCTAATTCATACAAACTATTTCTATCTCATCTAAGCCATCAATTACCCTTTTCCTACTCATTGGCGTGGAGCTCGCTGACGTGAGGTCCCATGAAGTTGCTACGAAATGCAACATCTATGTATTAATTTCTAATACCGTATTCCAACATCTTTCTGTACATACCCATGCTCTACCTACCCATACCTGCTCACCATCGCAAACGATCTCCAAAGCATAATATATACAGAGGAAACCTCGGAACTTGGGCGTGGTGCCATACCTAAGTATTCGTACACGCAGATTCACTGTTGTGCCAAATACATTACATTATCTACCAGTCACAACTCACAAGTCACAAGTCACGACTCACGACTTACTCAATTCACAACAACTTAAATATCTAATCTTCTAATAATATTTCCCGCGCGCCCGGACGTAACTCGATACATTTTCATCCTGGTCTTGGGTTTCTCATTTGTGCACTATTCCGTGTTGGAACATCATTGCTTGAACGAATTCTTGTAAACGTGCGACATCAATCGACTCGCTCAAATCATTTCGAAACTCTGAACCTAGTAGCAGCGACAGGCGCCACCAAAAATTGCAGAGGACCGACGACCCTTCTTCCTTGCATTTACCCCCCACAACCAATTGGTGCTCAGTCTAGAGTCCAAAACATCTCGGCATATGAATACATAGCGAGCTTGAGGGAGTGTCAGCAGCCGACGAGCCTACCTGACCATGTCACAACTCTCGCAACAGGCCGAAAGACCTTTTGATACCCAGATCCATTACCTGCCACAGGAAAGCCCCACAGCTGGTCGCACCCAACTTCTTCAATCAGCAAACCACTCTTCGCCTGTCTTGGAAACGCGCAATAGGTAAGCTACCTCTTTCCAATGTTGACCAGCTTCTCGTTACGGGCACTTACATGCTTGTCCTAGGTCCCTGCACAAGGCTGCTCCTAGTCCTCTACAAACAAGTACTACTCCTACATCAACTTCAAGCAGTGTCACTCCGACAAGAACCACATTCCCTATGAAAGGTTCTGGCGATCGACACCCACTCATAAGTACGAAATCAAGTCAGAGCCCTCTGGAGGAGCCTCGATCGCCAAAAGAGCGCCTTGATGATTTACTAGCGACCGAGAAGAACTTCTATACTTCTGAACAAAGTGTCAAACCACCGCAAACACCGGGCAATACGAGGTATTTATTAATTTCATGTGTATGATCAGTTTACTCATTTCCCAACAGATACGGCAGACCATTACAAGAAGCGAATTCGAATGCCCCGATACGAAGTGTCTCTGATCCTGTCCTGGCAAACGTAGGTTCGACCTCACCTACCAGTAAACCACCCACGATGGCGTCTACCACACCTGCCCATCGTGTCGAGATGGGTCGACCACCTCCCCGCACCTCTTCAATTGACTCGGCTATTTCTTCAATATCGAGCAGTGGACATTCACACAAGAATTCGCAGGACTCTAAAGGCTCGAGTGCACAATTTGATGTCGCACAACTCATTCAAGCGGCAGGATCATCAGAGGCTGCTATACAATATTTGATCAAGGAAAAGCAATCACAAACCGCGCAGAATTCACAGTTATGGCGTTTGGTAGATAAACAGAGAGCTATGATTTTGGGCTTAAACAAGGATCTTGAGCGCGCTCTCAAAGATAAGGAACGATATAGGAAAAAGCTGAAGGAGAATCTCACACAGCATGCCGCGCCTTCACCCGTAGATTCGACACAAGGTCCAACGTCGGAATCAGGATCGATGACTTCGGAATCGAGGGTTACCGAGATCTCAGCTCAAAAGAGTATTGATGGTCATTTGAAGTCTGATGGATCAAAGGATGGTTCCCAGGCGCAACACTCGCCTATAGATTGTGCTTTAGCACCTTATCCAATCACTCCTCCAGCATTAGCAACCACTGCAATGTCTAATATGGTAGTAGCCGAGCACAAGATGCCTTCGCCGACTAAACATGCATTTCAGCAATATAATCCTGACTCTCCACCTCTCGGATTTGAGGCATCTCAACTACAGCGGAAGAACCAAACGGTGGCTGTTAATATGCCATATGATGTAACCGTTCCACCTTCAAGGAATCTTCCATCTGATTCCCCACGGGGGCCGCCTCCGATAGCACCACCGCCTCCGCCTATATCATCTCAAGGCCCTTCGTTAGCGATTGTAGAACCATCGCCAAAGTTTGATCATGGATCTTCCAAATTTCCACAGCCGAGAAAAGCCCCGCCGGCACCACTTAATCTTGGCAAAATGAGTGAACCAAGTAATCATTTACGTCAGGCACCGGAGACGAAAGAAGAGTCTGATTCAGACTATGACGATATATTGGAAGTTGGTGAGGTCCCGGCGTTTCCTGAGAGAGGTCGACGAAAGACCAGGGAAGAGGACGATCGAGTGCGGGAGATTGCAGCGGCGAAAGATGCGGAGGCAAGGAGCCTGTCAAAGAAAAGTTCGAAAGGCAGCGTTAAAGGAACACCAAAATCGACATCGACCACCCCAAAGGAACCAGTACCAGCGATGCCTCTAAGTCCCCGACCAACAGTCCCGATCTCACCACCAGATGCTCATTTGCGGACTCTTTCCCCACAAGATGAGAGTACCAGTTCCTTGGCAGGAATGTTGAGTGCATCAAGGTCGCCTCCCGCCAAGGTAGGGTTAATGTCACCTCCATTGATGAGTCCTGGTCTACCACAGAGTCCAAGGCCAATGGGTATGTCTTCGAGGACCAATTCAGCTCATCCATCCATGGCCTCGCCCCCATTGTCTCCCCGAGGAATGAACGCTTTCCCAGGTGCTATCCCATTATCGCCACGAGCTCCACGACAGCCGATCCCTCTTCCTCCTGGTACTCCAATGTCAATCGC
Source organism: Sclerotinia sclerotiorum 1980 UF-70 (assembly GCF_000146945.2). Taxonomy (NCBI): domain Eukaryota; kingdom Fungi; phylum Ascomycota; class Leotiomycetes; order Helotiales; family Sclerotiniaceae; genus Sclerotinia; species Sclerotinia sclerotiorum. The sequence continues at coordinate 1,360,784 of NW_001820831.1, forward strand.
TTCCCCTCGTGCACCCCGAGCGGAGCCTTTAGTTCTGGTGTCCCCACAGCCATTGGTGATTACTAAGAGATCCGAGGAAACTCTCAACACTCTCAAATCTGAGGAAACCCTCGTCAATGGCAGCATTTATGAGAGACGTCCAAGCGATCCTCCACACCTGGGTCACTCTGGAAATATAATTTACAAAGGCCTTGTTACTGAAGAATACCCAGACCTGCTTCTTCCGCCGAATGCTTTGCCTTCCATAGACGTGAAGGTGGCCTCGTCACGTCTGAAGCCATCAAGAGCTAGTCTCATGTGCCCGGCGAACCTTGAGACTGATCCCGTTTTCACTCTCGCAGTATTTGCAAGGTCAGATGGCAGAGAGCTATGGCGAGTGGAAAAGGACTCGGCATCTCTGGTACATTTGGACCAAATTTTGAAACAATGCCCCACGTTTACAGCCAGGACACCGGACAAATACCTTTTTAGTGGTCACTCCCCAGCTAAGATAGATGCAAGGCGTACCGCACTGGATAATTATCTTGACGAAGTTCTCAACACAGAGCTAGATACGGAATCTGCATTGGAGATATGTCGATATCTATCTTCAAATACAATGGAGCCACACGCAGATGACCTAACACCAAGTAGCGATACAGGTTCCGAAAGTCCTGTGAAGACTGGACCCGGTGGCAGGCCTCTCAAAAATGGCTACTTGACAAAGAAAGGTAAAAACTTCGGAGGATGGAAGGCGAGATTCTTTGTGTTAGACGGCCCAGTGTTCAAATATTACGAATCGCCTGGCGGACAACATCTAGGGAGTATCAAACTTCAAAGCGCTCAAATCGGAAAGCAATCCCAACAAAGTGAACCATCACCCTCTTCCAGGGCCGACTCTGATGACGTTGACAATCAGTATCGCCATGCTTTTCTAATATTGGAGCCGAAAAGGAAGGATTCTTCTAGCCTTGTGCGACATGTTTTGTGTGCTGAAAGCGACAAGGAACGCGATGAATGGGTTGAGGCTCTTCTGCGTTACGTTGATTACAAGGATGAAGATGAGCATAATCGTTCAAGCCATACTCGCTCTGGCTCAAGCGGCTCTCATCCACACGGAAGGAGAAAGAATAGTGCTCAGGGGAAGCTGGGCGAAGGCAACGATTCACGTGCTGGTTATGATACGACAAAACAAGGTAGTGTACCCCACGGATCGAAATCGAAAAGCTCAGGTACACCTTCACCTCCATCTCACGCTCACGAAAGAGACCCCATGTCACTACCACAGTCTCAATCGATGAAATCGATTTCTGGTCCAAAGAATGCCCACTTGATTCAGGATGCTGGTTCATGGGGAAACAAATCAGGACTATCGCCCCCAGATGACAAAATCAAACAGAAGAAGCGCAGCTTTTTTGGATTCGGCTCAAAACCTAGACCATCTGTAGATTTACCAGACGTATCACTCAACATTTCAAATCATAATTTGTCACAGATGGCATTCGAGCAGCACGGTCCAATTAGACCTGTTTTTGGAACTCCATTAACAGAAGCTGTGAGGTATAATCACCCGGCTGATGTTCAAGTTGAGCTTCCAGCGGTCATATATCGATGCATTGAGTACCTAGATGCGAAGAATGCTGCAGGGGAAGAAGGAATCTTTAGATTGAGTGGATCTAATATTGTCATCAGACAGCTTCGAGAACGCTTTAATGTCGAGGGCGATGTCAACTTGGTGACTGACGATCAGTACTATGACATACACGCCGTGGCTTCTCTGTTGAAGTTGTATTTGAGGGAGTTGCCAACCACTATTCTGACCCGCGAACTTCACCTTGAGTTTCTCGCCGTCACAGAGCTTCACGATATGAACGAAAAAGTCAGTGCTCTTAACGGTTTGGTCCACAGGTTGCCACGAGCAAACAACATTCTGCTCAGATATCTTGCAGGTTTCCTGATTAACATCATTAACCATTCGGATGTGAATAAAATGACTGTTCGAAATGTCGGCATTGTGTTTTCGCCAACCCTCAACATACCAGCTCCTGTGTTTGCGCTTTTCTTGCAAAAATATGATGCCATTTTTGAACAGGAGCCTAACGACCATGAACATCGTCCCGTAGAGGTGACAGTCACCGCGCCTTCCCTATCTCCTGAAGATATTCGCTCTCCCCGACGCCAAAAGTTCCAACAGGATCTCCCAACACCCTCTTTTAACCAGCAATCTTTTGGTCAACAAGGTCCAGGATTTGCCGGGTTCAGCACAATGGCCGGACCTGAGTATGGTAGTCGAGCCAATACACTAGGAGTCCCTTTTCAAGACCAACAATACTCGGCCTCTAAATCGAAGAAAAGAGAAAGTAGCATGTTTAATATGGGAATGGGATTAGGACAGAAGAAGTCCACCAATAGATTGAAGGAAAATGGCCTTCGTAAGAAATAAAGCCAATCTCCGCTGATAAATTGTACTGACGAGAAATTGTAGGTCTAGCCGATGAAGAATCATTCTTCGATTAGGCGAATATTGTCGATTGATCAACGAAATGTACACGACTTCGGACAGGTGCCCTAGACGTACTTATGATCACCAAGGCCAATATACAAGCACAATACTACTGTAATCATAATAATGCTCTCGTCTACTTTTCCTTTTTTTCAAGTACAGCATTAGCAAGCAGACTTTCAATACCCTTCGACCTTTTGTATATTACCTTACATTCACACGAACGATATTAAGAGTACGAACAATATCATCTTCTATATACCATTTTCAATTCGCGGCATTATAGGCAATGAATCAACTCGTTTAGAGGAAGGAGAGGAGGTTATACCCAAACTTTTTTTCTATATTACATTTCGCATTGGATGCATTCTTGATCCGGTTTACAATGCCACATTTTTTTTACCTTTGCATGTTTCTCAAGCATTTTCAAGATATTTTATGGATCAAATCGACTTTAGCGCGCGTGGATTTGGGTCTTACAAGAAGTGGGCCCTGGGAGTTGAAGGGGTAATTCATATGATATAAGGGTATGAGGGAAGGAATGAGGGAGGGGAGGGGAAAGAAATGAAATGAAAAGAAAAGAACTTATGGGTTTGGATTGAATGGATGGATATGTATTATTGGTGGATGGGAGGATGGGAGAATGGGCGGGATAAATGAAAGGTTAGGGGTAGGATTTGGGATGGGTGGGATGTGAGAGGAGTAAATGGTTGAATGAAAGATGTCCTGGTGACTTTTACGATGGGGGTATTAATGGCTGGGTTCGTAAAGTACTAGGTATATCGCAAGATGGTATATGCAGCATTAAAGGGGGATAACGTAGATAATGATACCATATTTTATTTCGATGTTGGGTCTTTTTTGTGATGTGTACTGTATTTTGATTTGTGGTGGGGTTTTTTTATATTGGGGAAGTTGATGGTGGAGTGTTAAGAGGAGAGGAGAAAAGATGAAGTTGATGAAGCTGATGAAGTTGAGGTTGATCCAACTATGGGCTTGTTTTCTAGCAGAGTAACGGAGTTTATTCACTTCTTTCACGTGTCCTTTTGTGAGTAGCACGGGCTGTGCATTTTGATGTAATTCGCATGTATATATAGCTAGGATAGAATTTGTAGAAGAATTTGGGGGCTGATAGTAGTACTTGAAAGGACGCGTGGTGTATTCGTGTATACTCTCTCGTATAGGCTTGATGATGTAATCTTACACACAGAAAGCGTATATTACAAAGTTAAAAGAGAGACTGATGTTCATCATTTGACAGTATGGAGAATGGATATGGGAGTAGGAAATTCTTGGTTGGTTTGGCTAGTTAGGCTGGATTCGAATTCGGATGCAGAGAGCAATATGTTGCAAGTGAAGGGAGGAGAGTTGATGGTTTGGTTATTATTTAAAATTACCAGAGAGAAAGGAAATAGAGTATCTATATACATTTGGGATGTGATGGAGGGATGGGTTATTTTAATACTTGGGTTGGAGGGAATGAGTTTGTGACTGGAGAGATTGAATTGAAGTAGTATAGAATAAGATTAAAATTCGAAGGATCATGCATTTGATGCCAGGGGATTCACTGAGCTGATTGAGTATTGTTATTGAGACATGAATGGATGAGATGAACATGGAAAGATTCATCAGGTACATAGAAATGTTGATAAAACTTTTTTAATTTTCTTCTATATCAATCATTAAACCGCTATATAATAAATATGAATAGTATATCACTCAATAACTCCTATCCTTTTAATGCAATGCAATGCAACGCTCTGCCTCTTCCCATCTATCAACTTCTGCAAAAACCGACGAAAGCTCAAAAACCCCTCAGTAAAAATATTCTTCACTCCATTCACCCTTTCATACTTCGGGTATATCATTACAAGCAATACATTCTCCATCGTAATCTATGTTTCGAAGATGAGGAAACCCGCCCAAAATCGGGCCATAGTCAATACAGCAGCCGGAAGTTCATACATCTTTCTCATTCGTACCTGTACACACGCACGGAAACGGAAACGGAAAAGAACGCTAAAATTCGACCAGAGACAAGATTATATTGTGACTTTACATGACGAGATAACCGAGTCCAAGACCCAAAGCCATGACGCCAAGGTCAAGCATGCCGTATTCGTGTTTGGGCTTCTTGATGGAGTTGGAGTCGGAGGTGCTGACTTGAGTCAAGGTGGATGAACCGCTAGTAGAGCCTGAGGCTGAGGCTGATGCTGATGCTGTGCCGGTGGCTTTGACACCTGCGGAAGCTGTGGCTGTTTGGATTCCAGTTGCGGTTCCAGATGCGGTTCCACTTGCAGTCTTAGTTGAGCTTCCGCTGCTGGATTTGCCAGATGCGCTTGAGGAAGCGGAGGATGATGAGCTGCTGGAAGAGGATAAGGTGGATTTACCATCTTTGCTGCAGCCACCAGTGGCCTTGATGGATTGGTAGGAACCGCTCAAATCGCCATAGGTATATTCGGTGGCGCATCCATAATCTTCAATGGTGACGTTCTTGACATACATGGTGTATGGGCCCTTGGTGAGATCGGCGGCTCCTCCAGCCCACGAACAGGTACCTGCTGTTGCGGGGTTGGTTACAGCTGCTTGATCTAAACATCCGATCCAGCTTCCCATCTTGACCAACATAGGAGTTTGAGGGTAGTTCTTTCCGCCAATGGTTAATGGGTCATCGTAGGCAAGGGTTCGGACGGCTACTCCATCGATGTACCAGACGGTTGCTGCGGCGGTCCAATCAATGGTGTAGTTGTGGAAGACGTCCATGGGTGTAGCGACTGGTGGGTATTGGGCACGGTTGTAGGTGGTGGTGTTTCCCTTTCCGAAGAAGTTGTTTTCGGCGGAGGTGTTGTCGTAACCGAGCCATTCCCAATCGATTTCATCGAGATCATCGGACTCGAGAATGAAACTACTGACAATACCAGTTCCAGGTGATGCACGAATCCAGGTTTCGATTCTACCAAACATTAGGTACCCAATGTTCTTGATGGTGGGTGCATCAGTGCCCTTGCTAATGACGAACTTGGCACCAAGTTGAGGATCGTATGACATTGTTGTACCAGCTTCATCTTCCCAGTTGCTACTCTTTCCAGCTGTGAAATCGGTCACTTGAATTCCTCCGATGGCTGGGTCTGCAGGACAGGCTGGCTGATGGTTAGATTTATTTTTATCAATAGTGCTTCATCCAACTTACTTTTTTTTGTTGGATCACAATCAGTAAATGTTTGTGCGCTAGCAAGTCCTGAGAGGAGGAGAACAGCAGATGCTGATAGTGTTGATGAACGCATCTTGCAATATGTGATATAGATGATGTGAGTAGATACGTTGATAAGAGTTCGAACTACAGGTACAAGACTTCAAGTACGAGATAACGTAAGGCGCAAAGTGAATGTAGCGAATGTGAGCGAATGTGAGTTGAGTTATAAAAGATAGAACGTTCAAACGAAAGATGAACAGTTTCAATGTAAAGAACCACTTTTCAGAAAGGTAGATGATGAAATAGAAAATTAATGCCAAGACGTGGAGAGTTTCCAGAAATTGGATGAGGGGGATGAGAGATAAATAAGTAGAACAAAAGTTATGTGGAGACGATTACTTACGGCGGAAGGAAGAGCAATTAAATTTGGGGATTCGAGTATTTCAATAATTTCCATGGCATTTCACTCCTCCACCTGCACAACTGTGGGCTGGTCAAGGTCAATGGTGTCAAACTCGAATTCCGAACACAGCCTTGTCTCTGTCAGCATCGAGGGGCGGGGCGTGGTCAAACAAACCTTGTATCAGAAGCTACTTTTGTGATTTTATTGGTTAAGCGAGGTTTTCAGCATTGTCATGAAGGAGGCAGGGAGGCGTGAGAGGCTAATGCCATGCCATTCCACGTTGTCGTATACGTCCTCCAGGAAGGGATGAAAACCCATTTTAAAAATGCATGGTACTGCGATGCTAGACTGAATCAATAAGAGTGCAATAATTAACTGCGGGTTCTGATGATTCTTGTTGATTATGATGCAGGTACGGAATACCGAAACCATCAAATAAAACGCTTGGAATTCCTGATCTATCGTATCAAAGATGGGGCTACGGAAAGGCACATACGTTGTTCCCCTCGTGTTTTGGTGGAACCGATAGTTTTATTGCTCAGAAAAGTGGCCTTTTTGTTAAATTTACGATGCTGTTTCCATACGGTATCCATATAATATTTAAATTGTTTCTTGTGTTACCGAAGTTAAAGTGACAGTCAGTCAGTCAGTTACTCCTGTGCATAATTCTATCCCATTATTTCCAAAGCATAGAGATTGAATATATAGCTTGATCCTGTGGGAAGATTAGATGACTAAAGTTTCTCCTAGGCTCGTGTTTGACTTGGCTTGTTGGATTCTTGTCGAAGCCAGCCATTCACCGTTCGTTAACCTTTTTGACGGCCGTGTAATGAAACAGAAGGTCGGAATTTAGTTTCCAGCAAAATGCCACGACTGGTTCGGCTGCAGATTTGATTTGGACCCTAGGTACTGTACTCCGTAATTCATAGATTGACATCTAAAGTAGTCAAAAAGCATCTATGAAAGGATTTCAGGAACGAAATTGATTTGATTGGTGCGGCGTGTCCATCTCTATTTGTATTTAAAGCCTTTAACAGCGGCTGAGCACATCATAAGGTACTGAAAAAGGAGCTAGAAGGGAAAAAAGAAAAGTATTTTGGGGAATTCCAAGAGCTTAGTTTGCTGTGCCCTTCTTTTTCCGAGGTAAACCGAAAATTGGTTCAATGTCTCGGGTCACTGCCATCCTCGCCGAAAGAATGGATACCTTTGCGATACGAATAATGATCAGCATGAAAAAAGCAACGTTTTTCAATGTAAACTTAAAACTTCGTACAATATATCTCTACCTCAATTCCATATATTTCAAATACGCAAGAGAGCGAGAGGTGTTACCCTTTTTTTCTATTTTGTTAATGCCTCTTTCCTTGAAAGGCCTTAACATTGTCGCTGGAGGTGTTCATATAAACTGTACTAACCCTTAAAATTCTTGGTTCTCTAGATTTCCTCCTCCCATTCCTGCTCATCGCTATTGATCTACAGCCATCATCATCCAAAACGAGAGCAATACTGAGTTGTTGATGGCAGTACCACTCATAATCCGGTTGTCCTTTACGATTTGGTTCTGCCATGCCAACCGTCATTTTCCTTTTCTTTCCATCGTCAGATTCGTTAGATTCCCAGCGGAGAGTCAACATTGAGAAAAAAAAGTAATCCTTTTACCGCTCTCGTATCATTCTTTCTACCTCATTTTCATTTTGCGGGGATAATCATACAATTGGTCCTCGGCATGTCTCGGGCGCTTCGAATTTCCTGCACAATACGACATCACTCGGTGAAAAGTGATAAGGGTGGACCACTATTCCGAACAGGCAGCCTTCAAGAGGATTTCAACAGTGCGCGAAAAGGTTTCATTCCGGTAACAAAATTTGGCCTGAGCTCTTGAAAAGACCGTGAACACCTCCTTGCTTCCTTGTTCACTGATCTCGAGCACTGGAGTTTCTATCTTGAAAATAAGCTTAACGTCCATCCGCTGATCAAAAGTCTCATTCTTCTTAGCAACGGGATTCTATCAGTTAATTAGAATACGAGTAATAAGAGGAAGTTCATATCAGGGGGCGCAAAACGCCACTCACGAATGGTTCTTTCATTTCCGGGCATTCGTTCATAATGAAGGGGCGGCTCGAAAGAAGCGAGCATACCATAATGAGGCTTATGGCTCATAAGGCTATTAGTGCTTGTCTTGGCATTTAAATTACTATCCGCAATTTTTGACAACACATCTACTTACAGCTCCTGATTACAGCAACACTCTTTAATAAAAGACATGAAAGAAGCGCCAAAAATAATGGATATTTGGAAGCACCCCTGTAGTCAAATTTCCGATTATCCCCGATTTGGTAGTATTATGATCCAAATCCGATCACATGAACTCCTCCACCGATTCTTGACTGGGCATAAAACTCATAAATATTTCATAGATATTTCCTGGGTATGAAAAGATGACTGGAAATTTGAATATGTCAATTCACATGCTAGTCATTTGATTAGTCGAATAAGGAAAGACATGGGTTACAGGACCAGAGCCGCAAAGATGTTCTTATAAAGGGGATTAATTAAGGTAATAACTCTTTCCTATATCAAAATCAAAAGGGGATTGAAGAAATTATCTTTCAAAGGGGGTATACTTACAAATGGAATCTTATAAAGATGTTTTGCTACGCAAGTGTTGAGTTGCAATCATCCTCCGATTATAGACTTCCAAGGTTTGGAAGGAGCCGTGAAGCCATGGTCCGGTAAGCTTCGCATCATGACCAGCAAATTTCCTTGCTTGTGAAGTTGTATTATAAACTGTTCACTTCATCGCGTTACAAATAGGCACGATTATGTGATCATTTGATGAGGAGTAGAACTGGTTCGTCATTCATTCTGCCATATACACTAGTTGCGATTTCTCTGCCGAGGTCTCCCAAGCCTCACATCGGTGGCAGAAGCATTAAAAGAGAGTTGTTGGTACTTTGTTAGTCGGGTATGGCCGAAGTGCTGATAACTTTTAACTCTCCTGCAAGAACTGGAAATTTATGAGCTTAGTGGCCGGTGATGACAAGACTATATCGAAAACAATTTCTGGACGCAGAATCGAACTACTGTTATCTTACATCATTACAACACATCCCAAAGACACGGGCGAGAGAATATCAATATTAGTGATGATTGTTTTTCAGTAGTTCGATGATTTGGTGGTTGCCGTCTTATAAAATTTTGGGGTGGGAGGCGGGATGGTAGGATGAACTGCTCATGGTGTTAGAAACTCATATTTTCATCTTCTCATAGCAGACTGGTTGCTGATTATAACTTTTTCACAATTTGGGGGCATTGAAGTTCAAGGCCACTTCATCCCTTTGGCAATTAGACAATTGAGTCGTATATCATTCAGCATGCGGTGCGGTTGCCATAGACAAAGCTCTAAATGATCTTTCAAAGTTCTCATTAGGTCATGTTGCTAAAGTATGGAAAAGAATATATGTGGTACAAGAGTAGTACTGCATTGTGTCTAAGGCTATGACTTGCTCTGGGCAATGACTTAACTCTGACGATCAAGTCCATTAACTTACAGGAATGTGGGGAAAGCAATAACAGTGAATCCATTGCCAACACATCCAGATTCCAATTAATCATACTAAAAGGTTTGAATTTGGTCAAGAGGTTATCAAGGGAACGGCTGCATATACTTGCTTTGGCCCTATTCCATAGTTCTTCTCGAACTTCTAGCGCTCGGAGGAATGAGGAATCTCATGTAGCATTTCATTCAAGCCAGGACACTAGCAGTTATAGCCAACAATGCGAGCGAGAGGGCTTTGGAGATGTCACCAAAACTCCCTTGAATACACCATCAACGGGTTGAAAAAAAAAGGCCGAGGCCTTACCATTGAGCGGGATTAAAGCCAAATCCTTTGTTTCCTCCCATATCACCGAATTTTATCGGTACATACTTCCCAGCTTTCCTTTCTTTCCCCACTCTCACTCTCTGATCAACCAAACTAGCCATGTCTAACTCAATGGGCGCCTTGGAAATCATATACTCCAATCCACCAAGGAGCATGCTCACAATTTGCAGGTTACAGTTTTCAAGCCCGGGACTATTGGTAGGCCCAAAACAGCGAAGAGGTAATCAATGCATGGTAAAAGCCTGGTATAGTGTGTTCTGTGCTTACGGTTCATGTTTCGGGACATGCTTCTTCTCCTACTAGACTGTGTTTGGATGAGAATATTAAGAATACGTTGTAGCAGGAGAATCTCTTGCAATTGGGAAGGACTTCACTTGCTGAGGAGGAGTATTCGAGATGAGAGACTAGCTCTGATATTCTGGCTGACTCACAGTGTTGACGAATCTAACTACTGTCTTTGTTCAATTTCATCTCAACGTTCAGCTCTTGTTGTCCAACTCTATTCCGTAGCACTTGTATCCCGATCTAACGGCTTGCTGTAACCTTGAGCAACCAGCTCTGATTGTCTACTTCCAATACTGAATATTCATTGACTTGTCCATTAACACCGTCCTAATATCTTTAACTGCATAGTATAATCTCCAATATCTACTACATTTTACATATCAGGCAAATCTTAAAGCCGTTCCCATGATGATCAGAGACTATACGAGGTATTACGATACTACCACAACAAACCTATCCACAAACTTAACACATTCCACTTCACACATCGACCACGAGTAACAATACACGATAAATACACTCCCACAAACCCACCATCATCCTCCTCCCATCAAAACCCAGTAATTTCACCCAAACAACCACTTCATGTCTCATCCGTCCACCAACCAACTCCTTAGTCTCCACACAATACGAAACGGACAAGCCCTAATAACTAATCACTACACAATACGAGATATAAGCTTTCGGCAGTCCAACGCCCTTGAGACCGTGCTGCTATTATAAATTACCATATCTCTCTATGTACTCTGTAGGGAGAATCGCTGATGCAAGATCATCTCACATTGTACGATCCTCAGTACCGGGAAATGAGAGATCTACAAAGGATATAAATCTCAACTTAGTATCTGGTATATATGTACCCTGTAACTAGTGAGAGATGCTCCTTATATTCCCTTCCAAAGGCAAATTTTTAATTTAGATATCAGGAGTTTCAAGTGCATGTTTGTCCATGCATGTCATGAACACAGACAGGCTAATTAGACTAGCGCTTGCGAAAGCGAATGATCAAAGCTATTTATATAGTTAGATCCTATCTTTTGTTTAGCTATTTTTACACTCAAGTCTTCACTTTAAGATCGATCGACTACTTAGGAATGTCCTAAGAACAAACGACTGCGTAAAGTCTACTCTCGATACTGTGTACTTCCGAGGAGTTTTGTAGGATGGGATATCTACAAATTTTTATGATACTTTAATTATATCGGTCGTTTTAAGGAAAGGATTAACATTGTATGCAGAGGAAATTGTGTTTTCCTGGAGAAGCAAACGCAGAGTAGAGGGAGAGGTGATTAGCAGTAAAGAGAATTCAATGAACGCGAGTATTTATGGAAATGAATATAGAAGGATGAGATGGAAATTAATTTTACAAGCTTTTAGAGACAAATGAAATGTTTACAGCAAGATTCAGTGGAAAATTGAGTTTTGATGATGTGAATATCTATCATGGGATAAATTTTAAGCTATGCCATGTCATGATATGCTGGTCCCACCTCTTCCCAACTAGGCTTTTCACAAACTACACAGCCATAGCCATTGTGCAGTGAATATAAAAAATGTTTCTAATAGCAGCATTAATCTGTGAGTCATGAAAGATACGTCGTAAAACTAGCTATGCATAGTTGGGAAATCTCAAAATCCTAACTTCTATGCTAAAGAGCAAATCAAACCCGAACCCTCAGAACTCCGGCCCATCCCCATGCAGCTGATTCCGTGATTGGAAGAAAAGTAAAATCACCAAAAAGATGAGAGCCGGTCGCTACTAGCGGCTTGCAATCTCCTCATCTCACGTCGGCATAGGATTTATACTACTACCACCACCTCCACCACTTCTGCCAAACTGTGACATTAAACTTGATCCCTTGGATGCTGTGCTTTTCCTGCTACTCGTAGGTGCTCGCTTCTTCGTAACACCACTGCTTGATCCTGCCTTGCTTGACGTCGATCCACCACTCTTTCGCCTGTAGTTGTTAAACCGAGATTTCGATTTATAACCATGAAAACTTTTTTGATTTGATCTTTTAGACGAATCAGCTTCTATAGGTTGGGTCCTCGGAATCTGTGCTGCCATCTCCATTCGCTCATTGAACGCTTGCACAGCGGGATTGACTTCGTGAAAGTACCGAGAAGACTCTTCCGACTGCTCTCCGGACTCATCTTCCGTATCACTTTCGCTCACCAAGTCGACTATCAAGTGGTTTTTATCCGGCTTAAAGTTTGGGTCCATCATCTGCCTATAGGAGAAATGGCTTTCGTCCAGTAACTTCAAAAATCGCATGCCGTGGGCATGTATGTTTTCTTTGCTGATTCCAGGAATTTGTGACATTAAAGTCGTGCTTATAGTCCAGCGGATTGCCATTTGTCTGAACTCAAGCTCCGTGAAATAAGGTTTCCTGTGACCATTCTTATTTCGGATTGACTCTTCTAGTGTCTTGGCTTGCTGAACGAAATCATCAACAACATCTCGATGCACTGGATTCAGCCTCTTCATCTCTTCATCAACTGTGATCGGTGGCCCAATACGATTAGCTTGTCTGCTACCGCGCATGCCCCTACTAGCCCCTCTCATTGGCTCGAAAGAATCATCCTCGGAACTTTCAACACTGTCGGAAGCAAGGGGGTCATGCTGAGGATAGGTGCTTGGATGAAAATCATCGTCAGTCATGGCGATATCGTCTTCGATGTATCGTTCTTTGCCCTTTCTACTAGGTCGAGGTTCGGCGATTGGCGAAGTAAGCAACGTGGACGGCGGCGGTGCTTGCCTTTTGGGTTTGCTTTTTGAGGTCTTGCGTGAAGCTGCATTTGGGGATGTCGAGATCCTAGTTTGCAGGGGAAGTTTTAGGTTTTTAGACATATACTGCCTATATTTAGGCCCTAGCTTGGGAAGTGGTTAGCGCTTTACACGTTGCTTAAGAGGGGTTTCTTTTACAAAAACAAAATCATTATGGTATCCAGCCCTATTCTTAATGGCGCGAAATTGCAGGCCTCCAAACTGGATGAGTTTCTCAATGAGTCGTTCAATCTCCGCTTTTCCCATATGTTTTAGTGAGCCAAATTCATCAAATTGATGATGATTCTCAGATTTGACCTTTGCTATTGCCTTGCCTTCCAGGATGGCGGAAAAGTGACCTATAGCAAAATTTCCGTGCACTTGACTAACAACACTGATAACCTTCCGAGCCTCAGTACTAAAATCGCGTTCCTCGTAAGTGTCATTAGAATTGCATGTGTCACAATTACGACACTCCTCTTTTCTGAAAGTCTCACCAAAGTATCGTAGGAGTTGCACTCGGCGGCAATCAACGCGATTGTCACAAAATCGTACCATGGCTTCCAACATTTGACGCTGCTCGTTTTTGACATCTGGGCTGCCATCTCCCTTATCAATCATCTTTTTGTAAATCTGAGTATCTTGAAATCCATAGTAGAGGAAACAGGACGCCGGTTTGCCGTCCCGACCAGCTCGCCCTGTTTCCTGGTAATAACCTTCCAAAGTCTTGGGAAGGCAATAATGGATGACAAATCGCACGTTTTGTTTGTCAATGCCCATACCAAACGCAATCGTTGCCACAACAACTTGAATGTCGCCTACCTGCCATTGGTGTTGGATATCTTTCTTGTCTTCGGCTGCCATATGCGCATGGAAATGATGGGCCTTGATCCCCTGGCCTCGCAGCCTTTTAGCCACATCTTCGCAATTGTCACGAGAGAGACAGTATATGATCCCGCTTTGGTTCTTGTAGTCGACAGAAAGCATGGTTGTTATCTCACTGAACATTGCCGCCGTTGATCCTTTGCCCATCTTACGTCGGACCTCGTAGTAAATGTTAGGCCGATTGAAACTCTGTTTTAGCTGGTCACAGTTGTGCATTCCAAGATTGTGGATAACATCTTTTTTTACCCTTTCTGTTGCGGTGGCAGTTAAGGCAATGAATGGCACCCCAGGATATCTCTCACGAAGCTCATGAAGGCTTTTGTAGTCTGGCCGAAAGTCATGACCCCATTGGCTGACACAATGAGCCTCATCGATGACAATGCGGGCAAGTCGCTCTTTGGCATACAGATCATCTAATTTCGATTGAATAATACTACTTTTGTTGATCATCTCTGGCGTGACGTATAGTAGCTCGACGAATTGCTCTGGCTTACTTTGGCTTAGACCGGTGAATAGCTCCTGCTTCGTCTCCTTAGTTGATTCGCTATTAAACAAATATGCCTGAATGCGAAGTCTCCTGAGATGGTCGACCTGATCATGCATGAGAGCTAAAAGAGGAGAAACCACAATTGTAACACCCTTCGTTGCGCCCGATTGTACAATCGCAGGCAACTGATAACACAAAGATTTTCCGCCACCAGTGGGCATCAGTATGAATGCATCACGGCCCGCTAAGGTAGCATTAATTGCCTCCAGCTGGTTCTGTCGAAAGCCCGTCAAACGAAAGCGATCTTTCAACCCCTTCTTGACATCTTTCGACCATGCATAGCGGTACCTATCCGCATGTGAAGAGTCCACTATTGAATACATATCTTTGGGTTTGTCGGAGTTTGAATTATCACGTTTTGAACTTTTGAATGAGTTCCTTGACGCATCCTGCAAAGTGGAATTAAGCGAACATTTCGCCGAGTTCCCCTTGAAAGAGCTATTCTGCTCAACTTGTTGCGCGAAAGAGATCAGAGCATCATCATCATCAGAGTCCCCATAATCTTCCTCCTCATGTCCTTCTGATTTGTTGTCAGCTACACGAGTCTCTTCCATAATCTGCTCCTCGTCTTCAAGCAAACGAGAGAGCAAATCATCATCAGCACCGTAATCTGTTGGTGAAGGTTGCCTGGAAAAATCCGGTTGTTTCACGGAAATACCAGGCCTCGAGTAGTTACTTCCGGGAACCATCGACCTAAAAGGCGATGTCTGTCTTACAGGAGATGGCTTTGCATAACGAAGTTCCCCGTCCCTTGAGTCAAGGGGTCTTTGAGAATTAGATGTTGGATAGTCCTGCCTGAAGTCCCTCGACGCGCTTGATGATTCACGCGTAAGAGGAGGAACCTGGGTCTGCAGAATAACTTGCCCACTCGTATTTGCACCCGACGCGGAAGTGCAAAGCGGAGTTTTCGTAGACGGAATAGACCCGAATCCGTAGTTTATTGCGCCAGAGGCATCTAATAACCGCCAACACTCTTTCTTTCTCTCCGATAGCTCCCGGGTAAGCACATGAGAGTGCGCTTCTTCGGCACTATCCGTAATACCCTCTTCTAGAAGGGTCATCACCCTACGCAATGCAGCAGTTGTTTTTGAAGCGAGATCCTGAAGACTTTGAGAGTTATCTCTAAGAGTCTTTAGGGATTTTTTCTGTTCCAATATAGCTTTTCGCTCGGACACCATCTCTTCTGGAGGGTGCTCGCCGTCCTCAAGATAGACTTGGAGCGCTTCGTAATTCTGGCTGAGAAGATTGTCCAGGTGATTTTGGAAAGGCACGAGTGCTGACGGATTTTTCAGGTATAAACCCACAACTCTTTTTTCTTCGAGACCCAGAGAAACCGATGAAGCCTGGCTTGAGCCTTGCTGTGGCAATTTCTGTGAAGCCATATACTTGGCGGGAGAATCGCGTTGAAATGGAGATGGCTCATTCTCCTGACGAAATGATGCATTTTGTGATATTGGTTTCAGAGGGCTAGTGAATCTCTTCTTTGCGGGCGTCACTTCTTCGTTCTCGTGCATCAAATTCGCAGAGACTGTATGCATGTTCGGCGTGCTATGAATTCCTTTCGGTGTTTTCATCAATGGTGGGCAAGGCGAGCAGCTTACTCTTGCTTCTATCTCTGAAAAAACGTCTTCATCCTCTGAGTCAAATACTTCTTGCTTAAGCCTTCGACGTTTAAGTGGTGACGATGTTTTTGTCGCCCAATGTTCACGGGATTTTGTACTAGGAGATGCTCGTACTTGAATTGGTGACATATGTCGCACGCTACGAGGAGTAATGTGTTTCTCAGAGCTAATCGTAGGGGCAGGCGTCGTTCTTGGGATCGATCTTTTATCTATAATAATATCTTCTGAGTTTTGTCTGCTTCCGACCTTGGATTTCGCACGTCCAGCCTGAGACATCATTTCTTGAACCATGTCAAATTCCTCTAAGTGATTCGGATCAGGGTATTCCTCCACTTTTCTAGGTGGAACAATTGTTCGCTGAGAGTCCGGCAGGGTCTCCCGAAACGATGGCCCTGGTAATCCCAACTCGTCAATGTCCAAAAACGAATCATATTCCTCGTCTTGCACTTCTGGTGAGCGTACTGGTGGTATCTTTTTGGATTTCCTAGGAGACTGCGTCATAGATAAATCCTCGCTTTTCCTTTTCTTCGCCTTCTTCAAAGGTTCTGGTCGGGAAGCTGACCCCTCGTCCCACGATACAACAGAAGCATCTTCAAAGGCTTCCACAGTACTTGAGGACCGAATGGGGGCAACTCCAGCCAGATCATCGCCGGTGAGATCTATAGATTCCACATTGTCGAAATTGAATCTTGTTTTCGGTAAGGGTGTCGGGCGGGGTGTCAAACCTCTTGGTTCTCTCGTTGATATGAGTCTGGAAGGGGTGCCTAGAAGAGTCAATTGAGGGACGAACCGAGTCACATCACATCCACATACCACTTATGTGTTGTTTATAACTTGTCGTAAGGGATGAGCTGGTCGTCGAGGAAGGGGTTGAAAATTGTTTGTTTTGACTTATGAGACTTGGTCTAGTCGTCTTTCGTGCTGATGTGAGTTTTCCCATATCCGGATCCGCCAATTCATCCCCAGGATCTGGTGTAGATTGTGTTACCGGAGTGAGGATGCGAGGACGAGGTGATCGTGAATTCGCCACAACATTGGAGATTTCTTCGACTCGACGGTTTCGAATCGGAGCAGTCGGTGTATTTCTTGTTTCATGCACAGTACTTTCGTCCTCCGAATTACCAAAACTTCCAAATCCGAACCCAATCGTGTCTGGCAAGGTTGCAAATGCACTGATTTGGGCTCCAGTGGGGGCAGTAACTTTGTTCTGTATCAACCAAGAAATATGACTTTGAAGATTATGTCGAGTCATGGAGAGTGAATAAGGTACCGATATTTTGGTGAATCCATTTGTATCCGAAGTCGATTTTTACAAAAATTTGAGTGAGTGTTCAAAGATCATTAGGCGTGGTGGTAACCTTAGTAAATGAATGACAATTCCACATCATTGATTGTTTTGCGACATCGCGGCGACAAACGCGATTTGACGCGTTAGTTAGCGCCATCATGTGACACCCCGCAAAAGCTTAAACTTTCCACTTCCCAAGGTTTGGTTATAATTATTGGCCAGAACTATACTCGTAATAGCAACCTATCAACGGCTCTGATTTCGTTTGTACCGGCTTCAAAAAGCTTTCTTGGCGATCAGGATACCGACTGACAGCTACTTGACTTGCATTAGAGTCACCTAGGTATCCTACATACCGCAGCCTTTTGTTGAGAAAGATTAAACAACGGTGATATTTATCGAACTCGACATTTTCCAGTACCGTTCATTCCTGGTTCAAAGGCCGAAAGAAAAGTTTCAAGTGTACATGAGAAAAGCTTCATCCATGAACATAATATTCTACTAAATCTGCTTTTCATGTTTCGAGGGTTCTCTCTCAATACTATACGGTCATTACAGTTATGTCTCCAAAATCACTTGAGTATCTCTACAATTTGAATCATTATCGTCGTTTGTACATGTAAACCTCTGTTCAGCAGCCAGTAATGAGTGTGCGGGAACCTGCAGCCGCTATTACAGGATTTTTTCTATGGCTGCATATAACCTATCCATAAACTATGCATGTCTGCGCGACAAACGGAAATTTTATCTACAAACTATCCTTGATGAAGCTGCTTCAGAATCAAGCTCGTTTGCAAATACATCGAGGAACTGCAATACGGACTCAAAAATATTACATTGCAAGAATGTCTTGGTGTCTCAGTGGATACATGTAATATTAATATGAATCCCTGTATGGGGTTAAAAGGCATGAAAGCCGTGTTCTTGTCCATAGCCACATAGTGACTAGTCAGTCTTATAGAGATTGACTCCCAAGCTGTGCTGCATATCTATCTCTTCATCGTCTCCCTCCCACCTTGTTGGTCATTGGTGCATGAATATACATCACATGGGATACATGCTAGATCGTGGAAACACATACGTATAAAGTTCAATATCATCTACGGCCGTATGTACAAATGCGATAACACTGATGACATTCAAATACTGAGTTCGATATTTATCACTAAAATGGGGCGTATTCCAAATACGGAAAGTACCAAATCTACAACGCCGGTACCTTCGACCTATTTACATGCTTTCAACCACTTTGCGATAACGTTATTCCACATACTTGTTCCATAGACTGCCACAAGCCCGATCAACCCAACCCATCCTCACTCGAAAGATCCCAAGAATCGCCTTATCAAGCCAAAGATCTCGCAAAATCTTCCCCAAGCATTCTCAGCCTCCACCAACCTCACCAAGTACCAAGACATCCACAAATAACCTCCCACACAAACAGCCTCGCACAAACACCTTCCACCATCTCATCCACCAAATTCCCTTATCGCACCCAAAAATCCATCCTTCTAAATTTTCAATTCCAAAATTCCAGAATCCCATAAGTTAAGAAAACCCACCCAACGAAATCCCCCGAGTCCGTGCGCCCAAAAGTACCAGGCCTTGCATCCAACTGATAAGCATGCATAACCTCCATACACCATACCACAACACCACCTACCTAATCTCCCATATCTCCCCATCATCCTCCCATTCTTGCTCCCATCATACCCCGAGTTCTTATCTCTACGCCAATGACCATGCATACTCATCCTTGTTCTTGCCCTTACCTTTACCCTTACCATACTTCCATTCCATGCACATCATCGATATCCGCGATGAAGTCACCCGTCACATCACATCACATCATACTCTATACCATGTACATGCATACATACATACATACATACATCCATCCATCCTATCTATACATAGACAGACCCCGTCCCATTCCATACATACGGAGTATATGCACCCCGGACTCGGAGAATAAATAGGATACCGCGATAATGCTATGTGAGATATATGATTTGTGATGTCATGGTGGAGAAGCATGTTAAAACTGACGTCGTTACGACGTTGTTCGTCCGTTCGAGATTCTGAGAATTTCCAAGTTTCATTCGGAAATGATGATGTATCGCTAGAGTCTAGAGTCTAGACTTCAGAGTTTAGATTACAGTACATTACTACAGGCCCATACATACATACATACATACATACATACATACATACATACATACATACATACATACATACATACATACATACATACATACATACATACATACATACATACATACATACATACATACATGCATACACACATAATTTTATTTACCTCTTCACTTCTTCGAGCTCCCATAGACACAGCAATGAACAAACAAATGCATGATACAAAGCCCAGTTTTGTAGTATCTGATTATATAGTCATCTCATCTCCTCATTCATCAATAGTTACATACACCCATCTTACATCATTTCTATATACAATAAATGCTCACCACACTTTCCTTTCCCTTTTCATTCAGACATTTTGAATCAGATATGCCACCCACCAAAACCATTCATTTTTGATGACCTTCAAACCCAACCCCGATCATCAACCTAAAAAGCATAAACATAAACATAAAAAGAAATTAGATATCTCGTAAACAAAGTGTCCCTCACTCAACTCCTCGCAATAAAATAATATCCAAAGAATTTCATCAAAACCTCCCAAAATTACCCCTTAGAGCCGGCCATCTAATTTATCCTTCTCTTGCCATTGCTGCCTTCTCTTTATCCATCACTGCAATTCCATGTCTATCTCCCATAATCGTGTTGTGCGCATGTCCACCTTCACTTCCACTATTTCGTCCACTTCCTGGCGCGTGTCCCGTAATCATGTCGGAGGGGTTGGTTAGCATATCCGAGTGTTCTGGGATGCCATGACGATCTTCGGGGTTAACGTTACTCTCCACGTTTTCTGGTTCGTCCTTCGCAGGTGTCCATGCAAGGTAGTCTCGTCTTACTTCTACATAGTCGTATGCGAATTCGCCAAGTTGGTCGTCATCCATACCGAGGAGTTCGGCTTCTTCTGAGGCGCGTAGATGTAGACCAGGAATATAGTTGATGATGATAGCGAGGATGGCAGAGACGACGAAAGAATAAGCGGTGCAGGCAACGATGTAGGCGATTTGAATATAGAGTTGCTTGTAGTTGTGATTGAGCCAGCCGCCTGTGATGATACCGGTATTGACACCATCGAGTCCGATTACATAGTCTGCCGCAAACAAAGCGTTAAAAATTAGTCCAACGACACCGGCCATTCCGTGCTCAGCCAACACATCCATGGAATCGTCGATACGGATCCAGAACTTAATTTTGGTGCTGTAATTGCAGACGATACCGGTGACGATGCCGAGAATAACAGAAGCCCATGGAGGAATAAATCCAGATGTGGGTGTGGCGGCCACAAGACCAGAGATACAGCCCGAACACCAACCTACCATGGACCTATTTTATATTAGTGTGCAAATTTTGGAATGAAAGTAAGAAAACTGACCATTTTCTCGCAAGTCTCCAATCCAACAAACACCAAGTGATACTTCCAAACATAGCGGCCAAGCAGGAATTCCAACAAGCCATCACAGCTCTCAAATTCGCTCCAAAAGCACTTCCTCCATTGAATCCCAACCATCCAAACCACAGTAAAATTGTACCCAAGGTAATGAGCGACACATTGTGCGGTCTGAAGTTCAACATCATCTTTTCCTGTCTCTTGCCCAACACCATTGAGTATGCAAGCGCGGACATACCCGAAACAATTTCGACAGGTCCACCACCGGCATAATCGAGAACACCATATTTGAATCCCCAGCCATTGATATTCCAGACCCAGCAAGCGACGGGACAGTAGACAATAGTAGCCCAGAAAAATATGAATACCATCATAGGAACCAAACGACCTCTTTCAGCGACTGCTCCTACGACAATTGCGGCGGTTGTTGCGCAGAATTGTAACTAAATTCAAGCATTAGTCATCCATGCTATTTCCTCACCCTTCAAACCCAAGACCAAAAGCTACATACCTGATAAAAGCTGTACAACAACTCTGGAATCAGCGGACTCCCTGGACTTGGCGTGCCCAAAGTGTTCATCAAACCAAAATGTTTTAAATTTCCAATAAACCCATTCGTAGCCGTCGAACTAAAAGCCAGAGAATAACCCCAAAAATACCATTGGAAGACTATTATGGAAAAGGCGCCCATACAGGCCCATATCATCGAGAGTGCGGACTTTCGCCTTGCAAGACCGGAGTATAGGAAGCCTAGACCGGGGGGCATGAGTAGAACCATACATGCTGCTACAATGATAAAAGCTTGGTCGCCTGCGTCGAACCATTGGTTTAGATTTATGACAGCTGATTTTGGAGAGTAGATGTTAGTTTGAAGTTTTTCGTATCATGAAGCGCCTGTGGATTGAGGTGGTTGATTTGAGTGAGATAAGAGAGGTATGTGGAATGTACACATGGTGGGGGTACATTTTGGTACCTAGAGATTCGAAGAGATGAAAACATACCACTGTCGCCACCATTCGGTCCAGTACCATTGTAATTTGCAGGAGCTCCAACATAGCCATAGTTAGGGTAATATGCATCGGTTGACATCGTTATCGGAGTTCGGATTTTCCTGCAATTGACCTTCCTACTGGCGTTTTCCCCTTCAGATTTCCTTTGTATCGATGTTTTGGACAGGGAATGCCTTCGGGAACGACGTAGAGTTCTTCCTTCGTTGTACCAGGGTAAAGGTGGGTGATTTCGAGAAATTAGCAGAATACAATGAATGTCTGAGTGATGAGCGGCTGTTCTGGTTACAGCTAAGAAGAATTGGTGGTTTTAGAACCGTCGATGTTATATTGTCCTGCTACCGAATGCGGATACTAGGTTGCTAGTAGAGGTAGATTTCTTTCGAAACTAAGAGGTAGATAGTGAACAAAAACCCAAAGATTAATATTTCCAAAGTAATTCTAGAGTGCAAGTCCAGTTTCAAAATAAACAGTTTCAAAAACAGTAAACAAAATTCTGTGATTAGAGAAAATAAATCTCACATAATGAAACCAGAAGCATCGTTAGAAATCGGGACTGTTCTTTCCTTTAGTACTTTTCTACCAAGACGGTGGAGCTACCGCTTTTAAAAAACGGAACATCCGCATAGCAATTGGCAATTATGAACTTTATAATTATAATACCCACACATAAAGAGGAATATGCCAGACAAGCATCTTCAAGGAAATGCAAATACCCAGCCCTCAATGTCATGGATAGGGATACCGTGGTTTTCTTCTCCCAAGATATCGGATGATCACTCATCCTACCCAAAGATCGAATATACATACCAATCTCATCTCATGCCCAACCAGTCAGTGTTGCTTACAGTATTGATACCAAAAGGGTCTATTTGTCGATTGCTTCGTCTACTAAATACATAAAACTTTTTCTTTTTCCTTTATGCGTTCTTAGACACTCCGCACATGCAGATGAGGTCTGTAATAACACCAAGTAGATCATTTTAGATCGACAGGCCGAGAATTCAGCCAGTCAGGTTTTATCCATGTAACTGGGTTCTTCGATTCGACGTGGTATATTCGTGTGGGTGGACCTCAATCCAATTTATCCAAAGCTAGCCATGCAATCGAAAAAAACAGTCGGGAAAATTAACGGCTCCAGATTCGATTTCCATACGACAAGCCACGACAAGCCAAGAGATATGAAGGTACTGAGACGAGTAGATGTTTGTGACATGAATGACATCTACAGATATGTTATCATACACTATTGGTCAATGATATGTGCGTATCAATTCTCCAAAATCCATCCCCTAAATTTCGAGAAATCACTATTCTATTTCATGCACAAATTTCCTAGTAGAGACTGCAGGATGTCAAATCACATCAGCCCCCGAGATCGCAAATGTCAGATTAAGTTGTACGAAGATACACATGCCAGAACATGGCTGAAAGATAGGTACTCGAGGCTTACATGTTTCATCAAAAACTACTGGGTTCTATTGTCATACATGCAAAATGAGGCTATTTCTATTTCCATCTAATAATCCGGCACTTTAGCACCTGTGAATGAATATTCACGAAAATCCAGCAGATAAATCTCCACGGAAAATCGGAATTATTTCCAGAGCATGCCCGCCAGGGCAAACTCCATTGACTAAATCTCTACCTCCCGATTTTACCCATTGGTGAAATTGCACATCTTCTGTCAGCCCTTGAATTATGGGGTACATGTACTAGACGAGCATTGCCCATGTTGAAGCACGAGAATTGAATACTTTAGTAGCTTAGGTATGTATCTTAGCGAGTCTGTAGAGATATTCCCGAAAAGTAGGTAAGCGGGATGAACTACGGATGGACGTTTTGAACTTTTGATATTTGGAAGAACTAGAGTCATGGGATTTGAATGGAGAATTGGTTATCTGATCTGGCAAGACTTGAAGCTTTTGACTGGCTGATTGGGGATTGATATTAGAGCCCAATATCACACTTATAAAAGTAAGATTCTCGCGTGAATATCGAAATGACTTCTTTTCTTCCTTTCTTTTTCTATCATCCATACAATAGGATTCCGTCTCAGCTGGTTACCATCATTCATACGAAGCATCCAGGTCAACCTTCAATCTTACTCCGATTTCGCTTTCACCCACACTCATGCCCCTTTCCTCTCCCCAGTTTGTCGTCAACATGCTTGTCTATTCCCCGCCTGTGGCGCCTGCAAAAATGGTACCCTCATGTACCTATCCTCCTGGTTGGTAACTTGGGGTTTCTCTACTGCATGGGAAGGGAACATCAGCTTACAGATATGTATGATGAGAGTGACTTTTATTACTCATGAACGGATGATTTTTCTTTGTACATCTTGCGTTTCTTTTCCTTGCTTTTCTCTAGGACAGTCATCAATGTAATGGTTATACAGCATGGTGAGTATCTTTCGACTGCCCCTTCATTCTCGTTTATTTCCATCGATTTCATTCATTGACTGGCGAGATCTATCTACTCTACTTCACGCAACCAACATACCAAGATATTTCATAAAAGTCCCTGTTTCAAAGCCAAAAGTATTACTCCCTCATACATGACGTATTCACTTCTTCCGGGACTCCTAAAACATCAATTTCTCTTTCCAAGCCTCCCCTCTCTCACCTCAGAGTCTTTGACCTCTTCAAATTATCAACAAATAACTAACAATCTTCTTATCAAGATAAGCTCCTAAAAAGATCTAGTGCGCTCCTTAGTCTTATCGTCGTTGAAATCATCCAATAGAAACACGCATGACAAAAAGCCTTGACATGTACATTGACCAATGAAACGGCGGAACTTCTTTCACCAGTCTTCGTTATCTTTAAGTTTGAAATTTGTGAAAGCTAAAATTTACTAAGAATTAGCAAGGTACATGCTCCGCTTTCAATGGGTCTCAGGCGATTTTGAATCTGGAATTATGGGACTTTTGTGGATACTTATGGAAGGGTTCTAGAAAAGGCATTGAAGCGATACAGTAAGCGAGGAGATGAGTGGAGTGAATTTTAAATACATCGGGGTCCATGCTTTTGTTTCCTTTTTCTGCAAACTATAATCTCCCGCTCGGTATGTATTGTATGCTATTATTGTCGATGGAATGTAGGCCATGCTTTTAAGTTCCATATTTCTATTCTAATGAACGAATGTGTCTTATTTTATTGTTATCTATACATATATACATAATACTGCGGCTGAAATATTAGTTGAAGATGGGAGAGGAGCGGTTTATTGGGAATAGTTTCATGCGCACGATACACTGCACTTGCTAGACAGGATAACCCCCACGCTTCTGGGATGCAGGTTGTAGGCAAGTGAGGCTGTCTTTCAGGTCCAGAGCGCTTACAGCGGGATTGGCAGTTGCCTCGTCGTCGTTGGGCTTTGGCCATAGCTATAATAGGAGAATGATATGGATAGATAACGAGGTCATGAGACAAGAGAAAAGAAGTCGATTCAGAGATCAGAGTTTGGAACTACCTGTTTGTGTACTTGGCATCAAACTATCTTGATCATCTTCCATTCTTCTTCAGAACTTTGAGGTCAATATTGTTCATCGGAGGAGCCTCTTGTTCCATCCTCTTTCCTATGTGCAAGTGCTTTTTTCTTTGGTTTACATGGCCAATCTCTATTATCTTTTTACTTCTCGATAATTCTCATCCTGTCTTCCTCAGGTTTTTTTCATTCATATTTCGTCTATTTCTTTTAGCTCTTCATATTACTCAATAACTTTCCTCCCACCACTTCTCTTCTATAGGTTCGATTCTAGGAGATGGTAATATGAGCAGTGTTTCTCGGACAATTCACTCGTTTCCACATGAATCCCTTCAATATTGAGAAGCAATAGGAACTTTCGCTAAGAGGATTTCATTTGTATTTGAGTTGTGCTTCACGAGGATATGTATTTTACCACTTGGAATAAGCTTGTTGTTGAGCACATTGTCAAAAGAATTTCATCCATTCAGCAGTTGGAGAAGGAACATATCTAGCTTCTTCCACCTGGGAAAAAAGGTTTGAATACTGGTGGGAGTGGGGGCGACATCCAGGTTAGGTGGAATATAGTAACTAAAATGCAGAATGCCACACTCGATTCGTAATATCCAATCGCTCTTCCCAGCTATACTTGAGACTCAAGGCTGCTAAAAGACTACAAAACCATGAAGATGTTTCAGGTTGATGGTGTTGTAGGCAGTAGATCAGTTCCATCCTTAAAAGGACACTCTCTGCGGTGGGGAATTCTTTTTAGGAGTCTTGTACCAGACATATATTGATGATGTGCGGACATGTCTCCTGCCACCGATCGAAAATTGTGAGGTGGATGGGACTGCATCCGACCAAGCCTTTCACCTTGAAGTCGGAAACTCGGTTTGCATGTACTACACTGTATCTGAGCGAGGGGCATTTGTGATTAGAGCTGATAGTGTGACTAAAGCCCTAAATTGGGATATTCACATTGAAATAATATGGAATAGCTTGCAACAGTACCTCGCCGCGAGACTTCCCTTTTTATCAGAGTATGGAAGATGAATTAAGTGTTAAAAGAAAGACAGGCGCATGTTACTCGGCCCTTACCGTAATTGACAATCTATCTGTACAATAAATACTTGTGTACTGTAGATCAACATCGAAGTCTGAGTAACAATCCTCGTCAAATCACATCGACTGGTACATTCCGAGGTTTCACAATGCTGAATAAGTATATGCACACTCACCTCATCCAGTGATCAAAGTAATGTAACCTTAAGCTTGACCCCTCATTTATTTTTAGTAGAGCAACGAAACCTATCCAACGTTGTCAGGACAATTATTTCATTTGTCAGCCTTTCACATGCTCTCCAATTTTTGGCATGGACAAATTTAAGAATAGTCAATGTGTACTGGCTCAATAAACTGACGACTTTTAGGATATACTAGTGTGGTGATATAGCGGAGTCAGTCGCTCATTGTTTATAACAGTATTGAGAGGATGACTTCATTATATCATTATTCGCTCAACACGTGCAGGAAGATATAAATTGGAACTCGTCACGATTTACAATCTAAGTCCAACATTGCACATTGATTATTGCGACAGCTTTCAACCATTTGATTCCA
This sequence comes from Sclerotinia sclerotiorum 1980 UF-70, assembly GCF_000146945.2. Lineage (NCBI taxonomy): Eukaryota > Fungi > Ascomycota > Leotiomycetes > Helotiales > Sclerotiniaceae > Sclerotinia > Sclerotinia sclerotiorum. The sequence goes on from NW_001820831.1 coordinate 1,387,776, forward strand.
CGTCGCTTCAAGATACATCCTCACACAAAATTCTCAACATGACATCAGATCCCACCTCCCCAATCCCCATCATCAACTTCTCTCCCTTTCTACACCCCACCTCCGAGACCTCTCGTCTCGAAACAGCCAAAGCGCTAGTCGACGCCTGTCGTCATGTCGGTTTCGTATACATCATTAATCATGACATTCCCTCTTCATTACTCGAGAAGGCTTTCGCAATGACGAAAAAACTATTCGATCTTTCACACGAGGAAAAAATGCAAGCAGAACATCCGCCGGGTCCAGCTGTTCATAGAGGTTATTCGTATCCAGGATTGGAGAAGGTTTATCAGGTTATTAGTGATGATGTTGAATTGGGAGAGAAGCTGAGAGACGTTAGGGATTGTAAGGTGGGTTTGTTTGGGACTTTATCTTATATCTGATCTTGCTTTTCAAAATCGCATTTGGGACTGATTGAATGAAGTGGAACTCAATTGAGTTGTTTTGTATCCGTCTATAAATGAACTAACAAAACAACATCATCACAGGAAAGTTACGAAATCGGCTCTGAAAAAAACCCCGAGCAGCCCAACATCTGGCTTCCCGAATCTACTCTCCCAAACTTCCACTCCTTTATGCAATCCTTTTACCACCGTCTCTCCTCTACCGCACATCAAATTCTCTTAGCTCTCGGCACAGGACTAGAGCTCCAGAATCCCTCCGTACTTGCGGATTTCCATTCCGGAAATGGTAATCAACTACGACTCCTCCACTATCCGCCAATCCCCGCCTCCGAAATCGAAAAAGGAATTACAGCCAGAATGCCAGCACATAGCGACTTCGGAAGTATCACCATAGTATTCCAAGACGAATGCGGAGGATTAGAAATCGAACATCCTAAGAAACCTGGTGAATTTATCAGGGCAGATCCGGTTAAAGATGCTATTGTGATGAATATAGGGGATTTATTGATGAGATGGACAAATGGTATACTATTCCTCCGTTTCTTTCTCGAAAGTTTCTATAAGTTATCGTATCGGAAACTGGCATGTTAACAAAATACAGATGATCTCAAATCAACACTTCATCGCGTAGAACTCCCTCCGTTAAGTACTCGCTATACAATTACGGACGAAGGAGAAAGAATAACGCACGCGCGTTATTCGATTCCATACTTTTGTGGTCCCGATGCGGATAAGGTTATAGAAGTACTTGGGGACTGTGTAAAGGAGGGCGAGGAGAAGAAGTATGAACCGATTACGGCGGGGGACTATTACAAGATGAGGAATGCATTGGCGTATAAAAGTTAGGGGGAGACTGGAGAGCGTCGGGCTGAACGATCAAAACAAAAATAGGTGATGAGTTTATTTAACTCCTTGGCTAGTGGTGGCTTGTTGATTTCTCGACCTTTTTACTTGATTGATATGGTGTTTTCGCTTTTCTGATGCAAAATAATCTTAAATTTATTGTCAAGGCTATATAGCTATACACAATCCAACCGTAGCTCCAAAGATTATTCATATTGTCATAATTTCAAGTCGCAAAGGATCTATTTTAGTGGCGAATCTAGCATGAACATGGAGAACCTCGTATTCCTTTCCAGGCCGGTCACTCCATGAGTCGCAAAGAGGTTATATTGGTGCTTTCCGGAGATAGCACTTGCGCTGCTAAAATTTCCATGCAGATAGAGTAAACCTACATCCTCTCCCTGAACTGCCCCAAGGACAATTCCTCTTCGCAACATACGAATTTGCAAGTTGACACACCCTCCGCTGTTAAGCTCAATATGGCAAGTACGATTGTGAGTCTATGTAATCAGGGATCGTAGCTCTAACAATAAGACAACTCTCCTCACACCTAGAAGAATAACTCTTTCAGTGCTCGCTTCCCACGCCCCGATTCCCTATTCTGTGCCTCCGTCACATCCCCTCCACCGTTCTAACATCTCTTCTCGACAAGATTTTAAGAAAAACTAGACGTAGCACAGAAACCGTATCTGAAGTATCCGTGCATCCACTTTAAATCATCCATATTCCAGGCCGATGAACCAATCTCTTCATTTTTGTCGTTGAAACGAGTAGTAGGACATATCTTGGCGAGCTTCATTTCTTTGGTGATTTCATGTACTCATTGAGCGCGCATGTGTTCGATCCATTAACTCGCTTCGATGAATTGGTTGTGCTGTAGGGTTTTATGTCTGCTGGTGTGGAGTGCTTGAGAGGTGAGGTGAAGTTAGTTTAGACCGCGGGGCTTGAAGTAAATCGTTATTCAGTGGTTGAAAGAAAGAGAGGTGGACATCTGGGAGGTAAGATTGTTTTTTAATTTTTATTTTAAAGAAATGATGTTGCTACTAAGAGTTGCTTACGGATGAGTAAAAGTAAGTGTCTTGAAGATATTGTGAGGAGTGTGTTTTCGTGAGATTCCTACTCCTTTTTACTTCAAATGATTTTCTAAAACATCATCCCATCCATAATTTCAAAAACTATATAGTCGAGCGAGCCTCCAAAACTATAGACATCAGTTCAAATATTCCTATTGTTGTCTTGAGTTAGATGAATCCGGTGATAAGCATAAGTGCTGCGAAATCCACTGGCTGTGTTTATCTTAAGACTGTTTGGCCCCAAGCGTCATGTGTGAGTATGATCAATCACCACAGACCGTATATATGGTGGCTTTGCCGTATCCATATGTGATCATTTCCTGTAATGGCATAAGAGCTAGAAGTGCACTTGAATTTTGCAAGGAAAGGCTCTGGATACTTTGCTAAAAGATGAAGGTATATTATAGATACCTGTGCTGATAACTATAAGTATTTATAACTATGAATACATTTAGATACATGCTGCATCGAAAGCTATTTGTAACTCACATAAAGTAATAGCAGTTAAAAGGATGATAATATCTAGTAGCTCGAAGTTAGCTCGGTAGATTTGAAGTGCTTTACTTTCGCGACTAGACGACTATAGATAGCGAACAAGAACATTTTCATACATATGTTATGTGAGAAACTGTGGTGTTGGGTTTATGTTGGTATGGTATGGGTTTGACAAATTGCACCGTCACCAGGAAAAATTCGAAAGTATGACAAACAGTAGACAGAGGTATACTGACTTGTAAGGAAGATTAAATGGAATGTACTTCAGGGGTCGTCGTGGGCGGGAATCAGCTATGATAGCGCCTTGTATCGACTTGTCGATGACCAGTACAGGTAAGATGCAGAGTTACACCGGAATTGCTTCTGAAAATCGAAGCAACAACTCGAAAAGGCACCGGCCACATATAACATATCTTTGTCTTATTTTTCGCAACTACAGGAGTTCCATGCCCCTTCTTCACCTTTCCGATGAATGACTTCTCACGGTAGCAACTAGCAACCAATTATCAGGCGTTACACGAACCTGCACCTATCCGCCGCGTACTTGCATACGCCCAAGCAATAACCTTCCACATTTCACTCATCTGTTGCATATCGTATGATCTGGAACATTTTCAATAATACATCGCCTTGTACTTACAAACGGAGTATATCCATCCAATGGCACTTTTGCGTAGGTGGGAGGGAAACGACAGAAGATTTCGAGGTGGTCTAGACTTCTCGCTTGGGTGTTTCCGACGAGGTGTCGGAGTTGCGTGATTCTATTTGATGGGTTTATAGGGTTGATGCGGTTGTGTTAACGCAATAGGAAAATATGTATGGGGCTTGATGTGATGAAATATATGGACGGAAAGCCACGGCGGTCGAAGGCAAAAATGAGATGTGCAACAATTTATTTTGATCGGATTGAAAAGATGGTGGTGTGCAGAAGAGCGCGATCATGTGAGTAATTTATCATGTGAACATGCGGATGTGTAACATCTTGTCATTAGTCATGTCATTGATTGCCCAGTGGTCTATAGTTTGAAAATATTCATGTTTTAGAGCCTGCGAATAAGGTTCTCTTGCGGAGTTTTTCGATCTTGTATATCTTCAGGATGCCATGTAATTTTTTATTATTCTTCAAAGTGTCACATAATTGAATGCTTTCAATCCAATGCCCGTTTTATGCTTGAGACAGGGAAATCGGGTACCATATTTTCGACTACGAAAGGAAAGTAGTGGCGGGGAAAACAGGAAGGGGGAAAAGGAGCTGGTGGAGAATACAATATTGCCAAGGTCGAGAAGCAGAGTTTTGCTTCACAGAAAGATGGTGTATTCAAGTTCACCACAGATTCGAGTATCATTCCAGAGAGATTCTTACAAGCTACATCACTTTCAATTATCAGTATGTGCAATGACAGGAAAGGGTTCCCTCCTGGGCACCTATGTACGGCAACAGTGGTAGGTGCAGACAGATAATTGGTGAATTCTGGTCATAGTGAATATTTATCTTGGATAGACGAAACATTTCTATACAACAAGTGACTGTATATAATACACAGAAAGCATATAAGCCTTTGACTTGTCACCAACTTCCTGAAACAAACAACCAAACACTTTATGATCTGCATCCAAGACAAACTCTCCTGGATATTTCAAAACGAACAATATCCAGCTCACTTCTCCAACCATCCACGACTTATTAACCATGGGAAAAGGCAAAATCCAAAGACGTAAAGGGAAAAAGGCCAGCCCTAAGAATATGCCAGGAGTCTCACTAAAGAATCACCTAATGGCAAGGAGTTTCAATGCTGCTGCAGTAAGTCAACACTTTTACTCAAATTCCTAGCAGCAAGTCGTGACCACTTAGTCCCATATTAAATATTTTCAGACTAGACAAACCATGAAGGTACAAGGAAAATACGGCAGACTCGTGAACGAGCGGACAGACATCAATGTAAGTGGTTTCGAAACCGCAGTAAATTCTCTCCTGAAATTGACCTTTATCCAGTCTCAGGCTTGGGCCAACTCTATTCGTCCACAGAAAACAGAATGTTTGCTCATGGATCTGCCACCTGAAGTACGTCTCAGGATCTGGGAATTTTGTATTCGAAATCTTCGTATGTGCCCTCTTCTGTCTGCAATATACCACAGTATGAGAGACCACCGATGCTAACCTATTCAGCTTGCGGCAGACGCCCCGTGATGATTGCGAGGTCTGAGCGGCAATTCAAACGGGATCAGCATTTGATCGAGCGTAAGCATTATAGCGGTCAAGTCTACGCAGCTCTTAAGCGCGCAAAATTCTTCGACTCAGTGCATCCTAACTTTCGAGCGCAGATGTTCAATCTTCTCATGATTTGTCGCCAGGCGTGTCTCGAGATTGTGGGTGGAGCACTCTTGTACAAACTCAAGGCCTTCCGGTTCACCCACCGGACAATTATGGCTCAATTTTGTATTAGAATCGAACCGCTTTGGAATTTTATTCGAAGTCTAGTTCTTGACTTCGAGATCTTTTCTAGTTCAAGACTTTCTCACGTTTTGGGTGTCAGAGGATTTAAAAAATTTCCAAATCCTTAAAGAATTGAGAGTGAAGGTGAAGATACGCACCGGAGTTCGGGCAGATGAGGACCCTCTTAGCCCACAGAATCTGACAGATAGTTTTGTATACTGCAAGAGATTATGGCAGTGGATCATGCGAACTCCGAAAACTGAGACGCACCGCCTCAATAGTTTCTACATCGAAATCAGCGGTGTTGAAGAACTTTGGCCTTTCTACCTCAGATTCGGCGGTGATAAAAGTGGTTGGCATATCATCAGGAATGACTATGCTATACAATTCATGGAAGTGAACGGTATAGCCTTTCGACTCGCGAAAACATATCCAAGTACCCACAAGATGAAAGGTTTAAGTGAATATGACCCACCCAAAGATGGGTTTATTTGGTATGATTACGAGCAACCTGTCTTTGATGTGGAAAGTGCTCAGGGGTTTCTTGAAATGATGCAAGACGAGCACGACGAGCAAGACGAACAGGACGAGCAAGACGAGCAAGACGAGCAAGACGAACAGGATGCAGAAGAGGAGCGAAGACAGTAAGAAGATGAGGACGAGGAAGACGAGGATGAGTAAAGATGAACCATTTAAAAGCACAGCAATAACCTGCCTTTTGTTCACATACAACTATCCCGATAAAATCGACCCCAATAACTCTACAACCAAGCATGAACAATACAAGAATTGTTCACTAAATCATAATCCTGTAAATATTAAGATAGTAATACAAAAATTTACAAATTGCTCACCCGTAATACTGGTGACACTATACTTGTCTGCTTCTCTCCCTCGATCTTGCGTCTAGCTTCTTCATTTCCCCTCTTCCACATATCTATTCGTTTCAAATGTCCATTATCAAACCCTTCTCTCCACCACTTTTCAAACTTCGGTAAACTTCTACCTTTACCGTCTTTTGGTTCGCCGGCCATCTCCCGTATAGTCTCAAAATACTCCTCGAAGTCGGGGTATAGAGCCGTGAATTGTACTCCATCTCCTTTTAATGCAATTCTATCGCCTTCCCATTTCTTTTGCTCTTCGGTAGAAGGAAGAATGATGCGTCCGGCTAAAAATCGTGCTGCTAGTACAGCTTGCCATTCGAAAACTTTGAATGTGAATCCTGCGCCCACAGCACCGACGAAAGTTAAGGTAGGGTCCTCGCGCCAAAAAATATGTTGATAAAGATTTGGGAGACGATTATTACGGATTGTAGAATCTAGATTAGGAATGAAAGGAAGTGTCCAGGAATATCCAGTCCCGAATATAATATAATCTACTTTTTCCAACTTACTTCCATCTTCAAAATGTACTGTTCTTTCATCTGTGCCAGGATCTGAGGTTATGTGAGATATTGGCGGACGTCGAAGAATATTGGGATGTTGGAAAGCATAGTCGAAAAAGTAAGGATGGTATCTGCCCCGAACGACAGCATGAAGAGGTCGCTCGACATAATCAACGAGAGCATAAGATATATCGGGTCCGGAAATACTAGCACCAACAACTACCACACGCTTTCCTTGATATGGTTCTGGGTCACGCCAAGCTTTTGAGTGAAGAACCCTACCAGGAAAATTTTGAGAAAAGGTAGAGAGACCCGGAGTTGAAGGTATAAACGGAACGTTATAGTGTCCCGCTGCTACAACCACCGCATCAAAAGACTCTGTCCACCATCTATCCTCAATTCCACTGTCGAGTGGTTTGCGCAACGTCAGAACCCATTTCGATGTGTGTGGGTCTTTATGCACAAGCTCCACAGTGGTGTCATACGATATCAGATCCGGATATCCTCTTCTATCCACCAAATCTTGAATATATTTCTCCACAACCTTCCAATGACGAAACGGTGAATCATTACCGTGTCTCTTAATATTGACTGCAGATCTTGTTTCCGGAAACGGTTCTTGAGAAAATGACATGGCAAATGCATCAATATTCGTTTCCAGCGTAGGATATATTGACGTATCAGAAAATCGATATTGAGTATTATGCGGAAGAATGGCGGGAAGTTCGGACGGGATTGGGAGAGGCTCATCTGCCCTGCGAGAAGCAATCTTCTCAAAGTCTGGTAATTGTTGGACGTGATCTTTGGGATCTCCGAGCCTGGAGGGGAAAATGAGTGATTGTTCTGTTTATTCAGAAATATCGTACTAACCAACATCCTCCAGCTTTCTCCCTTCTCTCAAGGAGTCGAATTTTATCAAATGCTTGCTCTTGCGCCAGAGCATCAAGTGCAATTGCGCCGGCAGGTCCTGCGCCGATGATTGCTACAGATTTGATGGTAGCCATGTTCTATGAAATATTCCTTTGATGAGTATATTGACTGATTGGTATCACAACAAAGTCATGGAGGGCGTAAAAAGAGTAGAGAATGCTTCAGAGCACATTTCATACTCTTATTTACCATCTTAGTGCCGCGGAAGTAGAAGATCTGCAAGGAAACGAATATGGCGAAATTTGTCGTGCATATCCCATCACTCGGGTTCGTTTCGGTCATATGAGCATGGATCTAGATCTAGATCTAGATCCAAGATAAGATTAGATCTTGCAGGTGGTCTATGATGCGCACAAAAATCTAATCTAGATCACAACATGAGTTTGTAATGAATGCTCACTCTTTATTTTTTTGATCACTAATTCCTTCTTGACCGCAATATGGTTCTTAATAAAAGATGTATATCACGACTTCACTCCTATAGTAGTGTCCATAGATAAAATCATTGATCTAGAAACAAAAGAAAAGTTTTGGAAGCCACTGTCGCATTCGACATTGATAAAACTACGTAGTTGAGCCCTCGTTACGGTCCCGAGATACTGAATCTTCAAAGAGTATCACCAAATTCATCACCCGCCTCTCCCGCGCGCTCCCTTTCCAGATTTGTAAGATCTCTTAGTTCCTCTTCTGCCTCTGTGCACAGAGTACAAGCCTCCGTTACCCTCAACCAGCCACACAATGCCATCGCCGCATGTGAAACAGTCGTTCGCGCCTCTTCATTCCGTGCCCTTTCTTCCAGACCATCGACCAAATATTCTCCCCACTTGTAAAGATTTTTCATGCCCATAACAGCATCTGACTCGGCTCGATGAGGTGCCATCTCATCTCTTCTCGCTTTTCTCCAGAGATATGTGCTGATTACTTCGATGTTGTCCATGAGAGTTTTTGAGCGGTCATCATTGTACGCTCTTTCCCGTCCCTTGCCTCGGTATGGATGGTATCTGTTAGAGTACGACCGACGACGTTCATACCGGAGGCCAGTACGAGAAGGATCTGGGAGAGCACGAATGTAAGTTGTGGTTGCATCTAGACATATTTGATAGAGGGTGTTCAAAAGGAAGTAGCGCTGCTCTGGTATTGAAATTGGCGGAACGATTGTACTGTCTGAAGCATTTGAAATGGACATCTTACTGTCAAATCTTGATTTGGGCAATAAGTGATTTCCTGTTGGATGTATGGAATCGTGGCCCGATGGAGGATCATTTAGCATCATAGCAATACTAGGGAGACGGCTGCGAGAAACAGGGCGGCGTAGAGGCGGAGCACGTGAATTCCCAGCGCAGTTGCCACTTGTGCCAGCACCTCCTTGGCATTGACAGTAATTCGAGTCTGATGCGGAGTGAGAATTATGACGGCTTGAGGCAGGTGTGGTCATTAGACAATCCGGATCAGGATCATTCATCGTGTCAATATTTGAAGAGGTTCCATGCAACACATACCCTTGAGATGCTCCATTTCCGCCTTGAGCGAGCTTGCTTCCTTCACCACCAACGTTTTCGGTCGCTGAAGGCATATGACTACCCGATGAAATAGGAGAATTAGGAATCGCTTGATCAGATAAGTGTACAGGATTATTAAACCCATGTCTAATGCCTCTAAAATTTCGGGAGTGAGGTAATAAATCCATCTCATCGTTGGTAAACTCCATGGCGCAAAAGAAAATTCTCATGAGGGTGGAGATGGTACTTCCGGAAGCTGGAGATGAACTACTAACAAAGTTTCTCAAGCCAAGGGAACAGGGTTCAGTTCTTATAAGAGGCAGTAGTTGTGATGAGAAAGGCAATGATTCTCGAAAGGAACATACTCAACTAGCATATTCTCTAGTATGTTTGAAATTTAATATGTAATAAGCTAAAGTTCTGCATGGAAAGCATGTAACGGCAAAGAGCTACGGAGTTGCTTGCTGATACTTTGTACAAAAGGATCTGAAACTCTTCCATTTTTCCATTCAAGTCTATTCTATGCGTTCCAAATGACAATTCTTCCATCAACACCACTCGCTTAAAACAGATTAGCCTCTCTCCAAAGATCTAGATTATCAGAGTACTTACTAGTAAATTTGCTAACACCAGTTTCCGAACCTTCGTAAACACGGATGGTGCTAATAGTATTTTGATGCACAGTTGTCAATTGTGTATCATCCTTGACCTTTCCCTTCAAGTCCATTTGCTTGAACATATTGAAAGCGCTCTCCTCCCCAACGTCCTTGACCGGGCCCCCCTTTGATTCCAGAGAACCAGTGAGTTGCCAGCCTCCTTCGTTACCACCAAATCGGAATGCCTCACAGTCATAACCTGCCGCAATGATTTCAGCTTCGCCGTTCCAGATCAAACTCATGAAAGGCAGAAGCTGTGTGCTAACACTGACAACAGCCTTTGGAGGTTGGTCTGCGCCACTGGGGTATACGACCGTGATGCTGCTGTCATGCGCAGCAAAGGCCAGAGCATTTCCGCTCGGCGAAAACGAAACTGCATGAACCCATCCAGCAGAGTTGTTGAGATATTCTCCACAGACGGTGTTAAAGGGTAGACGTTCTCCCCAGACACCGGGTTCCGGCCTAGCGTCTACCCCTTTGATGAAACTCGAGAAAACTCTCGCATGCGCATCGGTGGAACCTGCAGCTAAAAGTACAGAGTTTGGATGCCATGCAACAGTTGTGATTGTGCTACGAATCGGCTTCTTGATATGTTTCGAGACCCACCAGTCGTTCTCCTCCTCAAAGTAGCAGATAGCAATCACTCTCGCACCGGATCCAACGGCGAACTTGGTTTCGGAAGGAGACCATCGAACAAACGTGGCAGCGCGGTTGATTCGAAGAAGAACGAGAGTTGGTTTGTAACCAGTGGGAGATGGTTCCCAGACCAAAGCGTTACGGTCTAGCCCGATAGTATTAGCATTGTTGAGTTCAAACTGGAAGCTTGAATAAGTACAAACCTTGAGAACATGTTACAATTCTGCCGCTGTTAGGAGCAATATCGACACTGGTGACAGTCTTGTCATGACCTTTCAATTCGTCCTTGAGCTTGAATCCCTTACCATCTCGTCCGTAAAGCTCAACACTGGTGTCGCGTGCTACAGCCAATGTCTGTCTATCGGCCGAGAAGGAATGATCCGCGATAGGATGATGGAAAAGGTGATGAACTTCTGGACCAGGCATTTTGTTGCTTTTTGATAGGAGGAGCTCTCTACTATCACATTGATTATGCTACTTATGTTGGCATTACCGCATGGACGAGAGATGCTTGCTTAACGTGGGGCGGGTACTCCGTGTAGGTTTGATGACTAACTACTTTAAGCTAGCGCAAGGCTGCGAAAGGCGGACTCTCGAAATTTATGATATTGACATATTGTACCTCAAAACTCCAATTCAACGCGACAGACTTCTGAAGATTTACAGAATGAGTACCGCAGTTAAAGCTCCAGTTAGGACATCGTTCCCTCCAAATCAAACACTCTACATCACCAATCTACCTTCGTCAAAGATTCAAAAAGATGATTTGAGGAGAGAGCTTTACACATTATGCTCGACTTACGGGCCAGTTCTTGATGTCGTAGCTCTTAAGTCAATGAAGATGCGGGGTCAAGCACATATTGTATACAGAGATATTCAAACCGCGACTCAAGCTATGAGAGCATTACAAGGATTTGAGTTTCTTGGTCGTGAAATGGTTAGTTGGGAATTTCACGTTTTCATTCTTTGTCTGCTTGAAATAGTCACGGCTGACCTTTATCTTAATAGAAAATTCAATATGCCAAATCAAAGTCAGACACCATTGCTAAATTGGATGGTACTTTCCGCATGCCTTCCGCAGCAGCAGGTGCTGTGACGGCCACAGAATTACAGCAAAGTATTTTTAATGCGCCGCCTTCCGCTTCCGCAGCTATCACAACAACCACCCTACCCCCTCCACCACCGCCATCAAGTCTTCAGGTCCCAATTTCTGCCCCTGATCATGCTATGGAAGATGCAACAAGCCCAGGTGCAAGTGTTGCAGGACAGAAGAGACGCCGGGATGAAGAGGAGGAGGAAGATAGTGAAGGAGATGTTGCCATGGAGGAAGATAGCGATGATGATTAGCGACAGATAATATTGCATAACAGGGCGTTGGGGATTTGAGGCGTATTGGGCTCGGTCACATAATTAGCGGCTTAAAAGGATCTAAAGGGCTACGGCTCGTATACAATTCGCATATGAAGTATATTGGCCTCTAATGACATGTCACATATAGTCTGTGGGACTTTTTACAGTAAAAACGCGCATACCTAGCCTCCTGTGTCACGGTCGTGCAACCATCTCGTTGTTTAATACTCGCAAAAAAAAAAAAAAAAAAAGACTCAACGTCTATGTTAGTTCACGGATTGAAGAATTATATATCTAATAGATGCAACGCCTTCGCAAGCTAAAATGTCAATTGCTCTTCTCTATATCTTCCCGGGCCATTTCGTGTGGCATACATAGACCTACACATCCGCCTACTAGGCCGAGCCACACCATCAAATAATCATTTGCTGGACAGTCAAAATTTTCCATGGCCTCTTTGGTTTGACATGGATGAATGAAGAATGCTGGTACATCTGTGATGGGATGCGGCTGGGACTTGATTAAAACGTGTTGGCATGACAGATTTCAGAACTTACAGCAGCAGAAATTCCACCCATGACTCCTATTGCACGAAGTTGACTTTTATACTGTTCTGGTACAAGATGTCGATAGACGGAATTTATATCAAATGCAGGTTCATCCATTGGTAAGTCATGGAGCATGAACCATAGTGTTGGTATTCTATAAGTAGGATGTAGGTGAATTTCGTAAGTAACATAAGGCTGGTGAGAATATAGACTGTATTTCGGAATATTATCACTAGTCGTCGTAGATGATTTGTTTACATCTAGTGCCTCCTGTATCCTGTCAACAAATTCAGATACTCATATATGATCAACATGAACGAAGAGAGTCACTAACATCGTCCTCATCTTCATCCATCATATCCACCTCTGGGCTGGGAGTAGGATTTGGAGCGTGACCACTACTCAAATTGCTAAGGGCAAGTAATAGATCATCATCATCCTTCGGTGGTTGAAGTAATCGAATAATTTCAATAAAGCATGACCCAGTGGTTGCAGTCCGTCCCATGCGTAACTTGAGATTCTTCCTTGCGGGACCTAATTCTGCTCTGATATATCTTCGATCAAGATACGCACAGGCAAGTTCAAACTCTTCCTCCGTGAGAAATGGCCACTGACGGTATTCGTCGCGATGTACCGCCATGATGAATTACTTAGCACTAGCTATAGTAGAAAGAGTTTGTCTAACCCACGAACTAATATCGATGCAGATGCAAACGCCTTTTTGAACTTGTAGCAGGTATATGAATATTTGATATAGCCGTCCGAAAAACTCTTCATAAATGCAGAATAAAGTAGATCTGCTTTACTATTACCGTGAAGTCGAAAAGAAGAAAAAGTATGAGCTGCAAATGTGAGGATTCGGTAGTTGCTGTTAGACCATAAAGTTGTAGCTACTATTCTCCTTACCTAGTTACCTCTGATTAAAAAAGTGGCCAAGGGTAGGTACTCAGAATCTACTCCATACTAAAAGCTATTCCATAGGTAAATTCAAAGAACACGAATATCACCGATAATTACCCAATCATGCTATATGGAGTTGAAACATCATTATTTAATTGAACCGGAGTTCGACTTCTTCAATCAATCTTAAACTAAGATACTGGGTGTTTGATTGTGTCAATTGAAGGAAAATTGAAGCTGGAGATGCCCAAAATGTCAAGATCTACCTCCCCCGTACTAGGTGAGTTAAGGTTACAGGGCTGAAAAGAAAGCCTGTAATTAAATCCAAGGCTCGGTAAGTACTACGCCTTACGTGTACTGTTCTCTGTACTTATCTCTCGATGACACTTAACAAGCTTCAAGTATTTTAAATCTTCGTTTTCTGTTGTTGTTTTCTAAAGTCGCTCCTTCCAGCAATGAAATGATTTTGAAGTTTCCATGAACAGTCGCGACCCGTTTAATTTACGCCGCTCCCCAGCATTCGACATCCTTCGAGGCACTGCGACACAAGCGGCTTCAAACATCACTCAGAGGGTTAAAGAAGTAGGCGAACAAGCTTTTGAGTCTGGGAAGCAAGCTGTTGAAGAGATGTCCACTTTTTCAATACCGAAGAACGTCCCCTCTTTTACAGACCCTCAGCGGAATTTGGAAAACAGAGCTTGGGCGGCCTCTGGCATGACCGCGAGATCATCGACTGCAAACACAAGTGGAGGAGTAATTAGTGGCATACAAGACCGGGTTGGAAACCTCCTTGGTGAAAGTAGGGATCTGCCGATGTATAAAGACAAGCCATACTCATATGCCTCCTCCAGGAGGGCATTGCCTATCTACAAGCGGCGGCGCATTATCTTTGGAGGCATCGCATTTGTGGTTTTTGTGTTATACCTCTTAGGGTTCTTCGGATCTAATGACTTGACGAAAGAAAAATCAAAAGACAAATGGAGATGGCTGCAGCGACCTGAAAAGGAAGCCAAGGCAATCGATTGGCTGGACCGAAGAGAAAGGGTCAAGGAGGCTTTTATTTTGAGTTGGGATGCATATGAACGATATGCATGGGGATATGATGAGTTCCATCCAATCTCGAAACACGGGAAGCAAATGACGCCGAAGGGAATGGGTTGGATAATTGTGGATGCTTTGGATACGATGATATTAATGAATCTGACAAGCAGAGTGCAACATGCAAGAGAATGGATTACAAACTCGCTGGACTATGATCAAGACCAAGAAGTTAATACATTCGAAACTACGATCCGCATGCTCGGGGGCCTTCTATCCGCCCATTATCTCTCCACGGAATATCCACACTTAGCTCCGTTGACCGAGGACGATGAAGGAGCTGCTGGAGAGGATTTATACCTGGAAAAGTCAAGAGATTTAGCTGATCGATTGCTTGGCGCTTTTGAATCTCCCTCCGGAATACCATTCGCTAGTGTCAATCTTAAGACCAACCAAGGTGTACCATCTCATGACGACGGTGGGGCATCATCTACGGCAGAGGCAGCCACGTTACAATTGGAACTGAAATATCTTACCAAACTCACCGGAGAAACTGAATACTGGGAAAAGGCTGAGAAGGTTATGAAGATCATTGATGATAATGGCATGGAGGATGGACTCTTACCAATCTATATTTACGCTAGTAATGGAAATTTCCGCGGAAAAAACATCCGCTTGGGCAGCCGTGGCGATTCATATTACGAGTATTTGATCAAACAGTATCTTCAAACTTCAAAAGAAGAGCCTATCTATGAAGAACTTTGGGACGAGGCACTCAAGGGAGTTCGCAAGCATCTCATCACGTACTCTAGCCCTTCGCGTTTTACCATTCTTGCAGAGAGACCTGAAGGTTTGAGTGGCTCTCTTTCACCAAAGATGGATCATTTGGTATGTTTCATGGGTGGAACGATTGCCTTGGGCGCTACTGGTGGTATCACGGAGGCTGAGGCACGTAAGCTACCAAGTTGGAGCGCGAAAAAGGATGAAGAGATGAGACTCGCCAGAGAGTTGACGCACACCTGCTGGGGAATGTACAAGGTCATGGCAACTGGGCTTGCTCCGGAAATCGCACATTTCAACATTGATAACCCTCCTCTGCCGGAAAATGCACCACACGAGGCACCTTCGAATTTTGATGACCCTGAAAATCAAGAGTGGCGCAAAGACTTTATTATAAAGAAGGCTGATAACCACAATCTTCAGAGGCCGGAAACTATCGAAACACTATTCTACATGTGGAGAATCACGGGAGACGAGATGTACAGAGAATGGGGATGGGAGATGTTCAGATCTTTCATGAACCATACAGCCGTGGGAGAGGGTGGTGGATTTACGAGTCTTTCTGATGCTGATGTTCTGCCTCCACAGACCAAGGACAATATGGAAAGCTTCTGGCTTGTGAGTATAATTTGCTTGTTATTGTTATTAACAAATTTGCTGACTTCATTAAGGCTGAAACTCTTAAATATTTTTATCTTCTTTTCTCGCCAAATGATCTCCTTCCCTTGGACCAAATAGTCCTTAACACAGAAGCACATGCATTTCCGCGATTCAAGATGGGTCCATTGTTGTCTACTGGATGGAAGAGGAAGCCCAGAGGACCAGATGGCAAGATTCTACCAGAAGCAGAGAAAAAGCCCGAAGTGAAGGAGATTAAAATCCAGGAAGTGAAGGATGCTGGGACGTGAAGTCGGAAAAGGAAATTTGTATGATGGATGATAATCATGTAAATTCGTTGTATTTTTATCAGTTCTAAATAGTAGGCCACCGAATGGCTTCTTCGTCATTACCTACGTTGATGAGTCTGGGCAATCTAAAAATAGATCCTGCTACTTGTACTCGAGTACTCGTGGTCAGACTATTGTACTTTTTATGTACGGATCTACTCGGATCTACTCCCCGTACATTCCAATAGTAAAGGAGCTAGCTGAATGCACTTTTCCACCGTATCCGAAGTACCTTCTTCCAATACAATATTTTACACGTCTACATTTGGTTTCGTTAATGAAATTGCGTCTGGGTGATTGATTCAGTTTCTACATTGTAGCTGAACACTTATGCATTATTTGCTCTAAGTAGCGCAATGTCCGAACGATCGCTTGAATCTAGATTGTACACAGACGTATGGTTCGCATTTCAATTGACGCAGCTTTGACAAGTCGGTGATCCAAACGACAAATTCTAAAAAGACGACGTCAGAAGCATTGTGCGGAGGCAAGGAAGATATTCGGAGGCTCCGTCACATGGCTTCCAATATTATCTTCTAACATGGACGACAATGAAGCTGTCCAAATAATTTACAGACGGTGTGACGGGCCGCCGTACAGTTGTTTACGGCTCGAACACCAAGATTTTGCCCAGCAATTAGGATCTTATACCCCTATTCTTCCTACTTGGCAACGGTGATACACCAAACACAATGTTATGCAGCGTCTGAAGCATCCAGAACCATTTGATGCCATTTTTAAATAACCATATTTGCGACAATCTTGCAGTTTGATGATGTTCATCCCGTTACCAGGGTGTTAGGCATGATAATCTCTATAAGCCCTAGCGTCCCGTACTCCAGATCAAGCTCAACACACCCAATCACACCCAGCAATTATCCTGCAAAGATAAGCCTTTACTTTTCGAGATAACTGTGCCTTTCCGGTTAAGAATTATTGTCGTCTTCTCTCTCGTCGAGCTACCTTTTTACGACTTTCGTACTCATCCTATTATCTATGATGTAGGATATCACTGGGAAAATGTCCGATTATACTTGCACGACCTTTAAGCTGCAGGCGACTAATTGAGAGATCCAACAGTTGCTCTCCTGATCATTCGAAACAACTCAGCCTCAGTGATTCCCTCCGAGGAGGTATCTTCTGACCGACCAGCGATATTCTTAGTGCAGGTCGTCGACGCTTCCTAGATCACATAAGCATCGAATTCACAAATACATTAAGATGAATAGTTTCAGGATGAACGATATTGAAAAAGGTTCGCCCTATCCTGATAAGGACCAATCTACAACTCCGGATTACAGTAGCGGTCGCGGGGAACCAAGTTACGAAGAAATAACGCACATAAAACATGGTGTTGGACGTCGCTTTGTGGACAGCTTTAGAAGAGATCCAAGTCTCACAATGACCCCGCCCGGTGTCGTTGGCGCAAATGGAAGAGTGTTTCACGCCAAAATCGCCGCGGCGGCAACGGCAAACTCTCCTCTTGCGCGAAGATTAAAAGGGAGGCATCTGCAAATGATTGCAATTGGAGGCTCAATAGGTTAGATACTTGAAATGAAGTGTAATGAACAGCTACTAAGTTGTCTTCGTGGACAGGTACCGGACTTTTCGTTGCATCGGGCAAATCTCTCGCAACTGGTGGACCCGCATCTCTTATTATATGTTTTACACTCATTGGACTTATGTTATATTGTACGGTGCATGCTTTGGGTGAAATGGCTGTTCTTTTTCCCGTTTCGGGGTCGTTTTCGGCATACTCGACACGATTTTTGGATCCGGCTGTAAGTTGTGTCACCTCTGTTGAAATGAGTAATTTATTAACATTTTAACTAGTGGGGTTTTGCCATGGGCTGGGTATGAGGCATTCTAGTTAATATGGTAGTTAGCATGGGAAACTAACTCATATCAAATAGAATTATGCTATGCAATGGCTTGTTGTTCTTCCATTAGAGATTATTGCGGCATCTATCACAATCGATTTTTGGGACACGACACAGCGGTACAACCACGCTATATTTGTCACGGTATTTCTCTTCACAATCATCGGCATAAACATGTTCGGGGTGAAAGGTTACGGAGAAGCAGAGTTTTTCTTTGCTATTGTCAAGGTCGTAGCTATTATTGGATACATGTACGTTTATTGATTATTTGCATCCTCTAATAGTTAAAAAATGCCTGGGATATTCTTCCCACCAACTTTCAGATTTCGAGATACGATTCAATCCGAAATGTAAAACTGACGCATGTATAGTCTTTTAGCCATAACCCTTAACTGTGGTGGTAGCCTTGAAGAAGGTTACGTAGCTGGTCAATTGTGGCATAATCCAGGCGCTTTTAACAATGGCTTCAAAGGCCTCTGTAGTGTTTTTGTTACAGCGGCTTTTGCTTTTGCTGGAACTGAATTGGTTGGCCTCGCTGCCGCTGAAACGCAGAATCCTAGAAAGTCATTGCCAACGGCTGTGAAACAAGTATTCTGGCGTATCACTCTTTTCTATATCGTCTCACTTACACTCGTTGGACTACTCGTTCCTTATACCGACGAAAGACTCCTCACTGCTGGTAGTGCGAATGCTGCCGCAAGTCCCTTTGTTATCTCTATTCAGAATGCCGGAATAACGGTACTCCCTTCTATTATGAACGTGGTTATTCTCATTGCTGTGTTATCTGTCGGTAATTCCTCAATATTTGGGTCTTCCCGGACTCTTGCAGCATTAGCAGACCAAGGACAAGCCCCGAAAATTTTAGCTTATGTCGATCGTAAAGGACGTCCTATTGTATCTATTTGCGTATCTTCGGTGCTTGGGTTTCTTGCATATGCAGCGGATTCTGGTGCCCAAGGGACTGTCCTAGATTGGATGCTAGCACTGTCTGGACTCTCTTCGATCTTTACTTGGGGATCTATCTGTCTCGCCCATATTCGTTTTCGACGAGCTTGGAGACTTCAGGGTCATAGTCTGGATGAATTGGCCTTTCGTTCTCAGCCAGGAGTCATAGGCTCCTGGATTGGATTTTTATTTAATGTTCTTATTCTTATCGCACAATTCTGGACGGGTGCATGGCCTACGGGCTACGAGGCAATGACGGCACTTGAACAGTGTCGAAGCTTTTTCATAGCTTACTTAGCGGCACCCATCGTAATTGTTTTCTATGTTGGATATAAGGTTTGGTACAGAACTTCTATCATGAGATCGATGGATATGGATTTAAAGACTGGAATGCGTGGTTTAGATTTACCAGCGCTGATAGCAGAAGAGCGAGCCGAGAAAGCAGCATGGCCAAAGTGGAAACGAGTATACAAAACAGTCTGTTAGTTCAACTATTGGGATTATGTAACGGAGGTCGGTTTGGAGTTTTCATTGTAGGAATTTTCATGAGCGGGAGATACCATCTGGTTTCGGCGTTAAACAAAGTATGCGAAGGAGGATATCCATGGCATAGGGTTTTGCTGGGAACATGTTCTTATATTTCAACGAGACTGGTATTCAATCTATAGATAAATTACATAATATAGCTAACTATCTTAAGATCTCTGCATGTCGGACAATACCTAGCGCGGGTAGTTCTTTTTCTAAAAGCTTTACCCGCGACCAATCGGCGCTTCTTAAAGCTTGATATAAGGTAACGGGAACTATTGGAGCTATCGGAGCTATCGATGACTCTAATAGAATCAAGGAACTATTCATATAAACAGATACCCCGCTTGTTTATCACAGGTGTAGGCGGACTCCGGTATTCATGTGTAGCAAAGTGATGAATTGTTTTCAATCATATTAATTTGTATCGCTCGAGAGGTTAATAAGTTTCATTGGGTAAGAACCCCAATTTGATCTTGAAAGCAGAAGAAGAATTTCTAATATCGATTCTCTGGAACATCTGGATTTTGGAACTTTGATGATTGCTTACCTAGGTAGGTGGGGAACTACAAATTTTCTAGTGAGGGGAAAAGTGGGAGTGGAGCTTTCTTTTCAAAACCCTTCCAAGAATTAGATATACGGAGTAGGTACAAGTATTGATTGGTTAATTAGCTCGGAAGACTAAGGGGAACTAGGATATCGATCACACCTTTTGATGCTGTTGATTACTAGATATCCATGTATCTCCGGATGATACTCGATGTGTGTTCGAAAGATAAGGAAGCTAGGTATGTATGATAACGAGGACCCGGCTAATACGTGTAGAAATAGTTAATATATCATGGCTGGCATTTGTCCAGAAGTTACTTAACTTTTTGATGTCCTGTTCTACTTCTTTTCTTTTTGAAACTACTGTGAATACTCGTTTCAGGCTTGGCCTGTCAGTTTAATTATTGACAGTCGTCTTCATTTAGTTCATTAGCCTTCAAGATGTTGACCAAACAAGCTCTTTTCATTTCTGCACTTTTGCCCTTAATCCAAGGACAAGAATCCACTTCAGAAACCGTTCTAGGTGTTTACATATACCATCGTCACGGTGACCGCACAACAAAAAGCTATCCACCTGTATCCCTCACAGATCTTGGTTATGCCCAAGTCCATGCATCTGGAAATTACTATCGAACCCGCTACATCGATTCCAACGCCTCAACTCCCATCTACAACATCAGTCCCGACATAGTTAAGACCTCTCAATTGAACGTGCAAGCACCAGTCGATACCGTGCTTCAGAATTCCGCAGCCGGTTTCCTACAGGGTTTATATCCACCCGTGGGTGCATCGCTGGGAAGCCAAATACTCGCAAATGGTACAAGTGTTGAAGCACCTCTGGGAGGATTTCAACTCATCCCCGTAAATGCAGTCTCTACGGCTTCCAGCGGTGCTAATTCTGAGAGTTCTACGTGGCTCCAAGGATCAAGTGGTTGTGGAAATGCAATTACGAGCTCGAATAATTATTTTTTCTCGGATGAGTATACGCGGGTTTTGAATTCGAGTAGGAGTTTCTATGAGAGTATTTTTCCTGTGGTTAATTCTACGTTTAATTCTGCGACGAATACTTTTAAGAATGCTTATACGAGTAAGATCCTTTTCAATTTTTTTATGATACCTAGGTACCTAAGCATTGTTGACAATGATTAGTTTATGATTATGTCCATGTCTCTACTATTCATAATTCGTCTATTCCGTCCGATGATCTTCTTACGAATGACACACTTTCTCAGTTGCAAACGTTGGCGGATAATCATGAGTTTAATCTTGCGTATAATGCTTCAGAGCCTATTCGTGCGATTGCGGGTTCGACTTTGGCGGGTCAGATGTAAGTCTATTATCCATCATTCCCAAACCCACAAACTAACACCCAACTTAGCCTCCAATCCCTCAACAACACCCTAAGCACCCATTCCACCACGCCCCTAACCATCCAATTCGGCGCCTACGCCACCTTCCTCTCCTTCTTTGGCCTCTCAGGCCTCTCGAACATCTCCTCCTCCTCCCCCTTCACCAAAATAGTCCCCTACGCCTCCTCCATGATCTTCGAACTCCTCACCAATTCCACCATCTCTGACACCTCTTACCCGCCCTTATCCAGCATCTTCATCCGCTTCTCCTACTCCCATGGTCCCGCCTCCGAAAACCCTCCTACCCCCTACCCACTATTCGGACAAACTGACCTCGTGATTCCATATAAGAAATTCGTACAGGAAATGAATCGCTTCGCGGTGCGGGATTTGGGGGATTGGTGTGGAGTTTGTGGGGAGAAGGGGGGGGTTTGTGCTTCTTCTTCGAGTTCATCTTCTAGCTCCAGTTCGAGTTCGAGCTCGGGATCTGGGTCTGGAAATGGAAATGGAAATGGAAATGATAATGGGATTTCAAAAACAGTAGCGGGTGTGATTGGGGCGATGGTTACATTGGGTTTTATTTTGGGATTGGAGGTTTTGGTTCTTGTGGGCGCGGGATTGAGGGTTGTGAGGAGGGGGGGGAGTGTAGGTGGAAGGGGAAGTGGAAGTGGAGCTGTGGGTGTGGGGGGTATGGGGGAGCAGATGCAGAGTGGGAAATAGGGGGATGGGATTATCTTATTTTCTTTTGGGTGGGAAGGTTGGTAGGTTGGTAGGTGGGTAGATAATGATAATACGTACACGAGTATATACGTACATACATCAGAAAAGAAAATAGCTAAGAATACTCATGAAATTAAGTACATGGGCAAGGTACGTAGTCGGATACTCAGCTACTGGTTTGAGGTTTTTATTATAATGAATGAATGAATGAATGAATGAATGATTTATTGATTGTGTATTCCTATTCCTATTCTATGCCTATACAAATAAGTAGTGATATACAATCTCCCCCTACTCCTACTCCTACCCCTATCATATAATTATCCATAATATTTCGCCAACGCGTGAATTTTCGTGTTATCATGATACCATAGACCAGCCACCGACCATCCTATGTAATAATATAATAATACTCCGAATAAATGCTTCATCAAGCATACCATTGCATACCTAGCATGTCATACACAGCATACTCATGCAAACAAAGCGCTCAAACCCCGCAACGCAACGCTACCTATCCAACGATATGCAGTAAAAATAAACATAACAACATAATCAACAACACAACACCACACACTTAACCCAACCCCTCACCATTCAAAATACTCTTCAAAATCCCTGCTCCCAATCCCTCTACTGCAGCCGCAACTTCCTTCTGACCCACACAACTAGCGACTCTCTTCTCATCACCCACCCCCACACCCGTTCCGAAAACCTTTCTTCCGGGTCTACCTTTTGTTCTGACTCCGTTTAAGACAAATGATCCATTTTTTCCATCAACTGCCGCCACTAGTGATAAAGTCTCTAAACTTCCCACCACATCTCTAAATTCCGTGCTAGTTAATGGATGGAGGATCGCATCGCGGGTACAGAGCATACTGTATGTGTTATACAATTGTTTGATTGTTGGGGCTAGATTGTGAGATTTTGAGGGTGTTGCGAGGAGATTGGAGGATTGGGAACGATTTCGGGATTCGAGGGCGAGGAGGGCGCAAAGTGCGGCTTTTTGTTGGAGATTGAGTGTCTTCAAACGTTGGGTGGATCCATTGCCGAATGTGGAGGCTGTGATTTTGTTGACGTGAGAAATACTTGCGCGGGGAGCAGTCTCGACGGTGAGGGTTGCCAGAGATTGGGCTAAGGTTCTTGGACGCAGGGTATTTTTGCTGGGAGTATTTGGAATGGAAGAGAGATTGATGTTGTCTTCCAGGATTCGTTTGGAAGGGCTATCGAGTAGAACTTGTTCTTTTAGTTCTTGCTCGTGCTTCTGCTTAGTTTCTGTCTCGATTAAATCAATTGCTCTTCGACAGATATCGAAGGCTTTGCGTAAATCTCCTGTTTGACTTGCCACTTTTCTAGAGCAGAGTTCAATGGCCGCCGGGTGGAGGAATGGAACAAAAGTTGGAGTCGCGCTATCGGCGGGAATAAGTGACTTAAGACGTGTCATGATGACATTTTTGATCTGTAATGCTGTATATGGAAGAAACGGTAATAGTTGCGGTTGTAGGTTTCGGGCCTTAAGTCTTGGTAGGAAACGATCTGTAAGGTCTAATGCATTTGCAATACCGATAAGAATGAGGCGCGATGACTTTTGTAACGACCACTCGAACAGCTTGTATAAAATTTCCAGGTCCAAAGTAAGGATGTGGTCAATTTCATCCAGGGTAATGAGGTAAACATCCTTAGTCCTTTTCCTCGAAACAAACATATTCTGCAAAGTCTTCTCTTCATCACCCTCCAGAACTTCCTCCTCGCCGCAGTAAGACTCCAACAATATACCATATAAATCCTTCGACGTTTTCATACTCATACAATTGACATACGTCTTGTGTAATGTGCTAGATTCTTCATACTCCGTCGTAACTTCGTTGATCATAGCACTCTTTCCAGTCCCAGGTGGACCACTAACGTATATACATCCTCCATTTGTTTTATCAACACAATTTTGTACAAAAGTTTTCAATTCGTCCTTTTCAGCTTCTCTACCAACAAGTTGTCCGGGTTCCGCACTGCGTGTAAAGATTTGGCGAGCTTGGCTATATACTGTCGCAATGGATCCACCAGGTGTTACAGGAGTCCGAGGAGTTCTAGGGGTCATTGGCTTGCCAGTGACAGTGACACGATGTCGAGGAGTTATCTGTACTTTTTTAGAGAGCGCATCCCGATGTCGAGGTGTTTGAGGAGTAGGAGGTTGGGCCGTCTTCGATGATTCTTCCGTTACTGTTCTTGGTAATGCGATTCTTCTCCCTGCAAGTCCATGTTTCGAGGGCGAGGGCTTGACTGGTATATTTTCCGATAATTCATCAATTTCCATAGAATCGGCATCGAAGTCTTCGACCTCATCGCGCCTCTTGCGGGTGACGAAGGGACTTTCATTCTCATCATTGTATATTTCTGTTCCCGTTTGACGTTTCGCGCGTGTTGATCGGACTTTGAAATCTATAGAGTGAAAGTTAGAAAGTTTTTGAAATGGATCTGGGGATGATTCGTACCTGCTATTGTCGTTGTACTCCTCGTTCGTTTTCCCAATACAGAAGGCATAATTGAGGATGTCTGTAGAGAGTTACAACTCAATTCAAATGTGTTCTTGCTTAATTACAAAAGTTTTACTTGAAGTTGAAGGAATTGAGGAAGTTGTAATGATGAGTAAAAATCAAAGGGCCGTGTATTGATGGATATGTAGAAATTCGCGTGGACGCGTTCGCGTATAGTGGATTTAACGCGTTTTAGTGAACCCCTGAAATGCAGCAATGGTACGGCAGCGGACAAAGTGTAGTCCCTGTACATCGCAGGAGAATATATATGTAGGAGGTTGATGCAAGTTGTGATAATGTTACATCTACCAGGTATTTATATTTATCTACATTAGATGATAATGCACATGCTGAATATTGGATTTGATGTATTTATGCCTGTTAACATGGCCATGAGATTGTCACTAAAGCTTTAAGATACAAAGTTTGGCTGTGGATGCAGGCCATTGAGGATGAGAATCCGATGCCTTCTCATGATTCTCTAAGACAATGCAATACTCGAATGCTTGGAAGTTGACCGAGGCATCCTATCCTGAAAGACAATGTGATTGTTGGATCTTATCTCGAAGTATCATAGAAATATGAGCTAAACGAGCCCTATGTGATAAGCTAACCAATTGTGATGTACTATTTTGAAATCAACATTCATATGCTCATCAAGGTAGATAAGTATATTGAAATGGAGGAGTAGCTGTCTATTGCTCCTTTACTTTGTCCCCTACTTCAGCGTTGCAAAGCGAGGATAACCAACATGTAATGTAACTGAGGGTAGAAGTAACATTAAGCCAATTAGCACGTCAAGTATTGTAACTAACTTCAAAAGCAGACAACCTTATACAGATCACAATGCTAATTTATAGCATGTACTCCGCACGTTAGCTAGCAAATCGCATAGATGATCTCGGGACTCGGGAGAAAGAATCAAGTTTGATGCTTGGCATGATTACCATCTACCTACTAGGTAGTAGTCACTCATCAATGAATTAGTTTGGGCGGCAACCAAATTTATTAGACAAACTCTTTACATTCATCTTTCTCTTACAACATATACATATACTTCATATGTCCTTCACATTAACATCATATAGTCGCATCTACGATTATATCACAATCACATACCCTCACAAGTATTTCAGCATGTTACTTGTTACTTTTGATAGGTAGATACATATCCCCATCAGGGCCATCACACCACGATCTACGCACTTCCAAAACCCCTCATCAGGCTTCATAGCCGCCCATCTTTGTGCCAGGGTGTTTGCCTTATTCTCCACCATTACTGGTTTTCAGGGTAAAGCTGGGTTGTGCGGGTTTGACTGCTCCCCGCCCTTCCTATTCGTCATTTGTTCAGATTCACTCATTTCGATACAATAAACTCACTCACCAACTTCGGATTTCCCTGCTTGTAGGCCCTTTTTCTTTATTTTGTCACTCCGCACGTATTTCTATCTCAGGACCTTTTCATTTCTTATTTCATGCTGTGAAGATATCTCCAGCGGGTCGTTGAATCTTCTTGACAGGCTTTCTTATCGTTTATCTGTTCCTGCCCTACAGGCCTTTTTCGTGGCCCGCCGCAAGCTTTGATATTTATTACCTGGCGCAACTTACCCCCGCCCTGCCGGCAAAGAGCTTGGCTCTTATTTCAACCATCTTCTCAGCATATTGTTGAACACAGAAAGCACATCAAGAAGACTTTGCACCTCAATAACGAGTCTTTTTGCCGGAACCTTTATACTTTGTACAGGATGGCTAGGCGTACCGGGAAACCCAGCGATGAGTTATTCATGCAACGTCCCGGCGACGGTTGTGATAGTCCTACGGTCGCCATAGAACCTTTGAGGATTGTGAAGCCGACAAGCCCTCCCCGAAATCGAGCGGCATCCAGTTCGTCGAGTCGATTTGCATCCCCACCCCCTGCGAACAAGCATAAATTTCCTTTACCACCAGGTGCCTCGAGCTCCGCAAGCCCTCTACCATATCCTGATGATGACGATGACGACGACCTCTTTCAGAAAAAACCAAATCCCCCTTATCCTGATGATAGAAGAAAAGCCCCACAGAGGATTGAACTGAGCGATCAAGAAAATAGAACATCTGGAGGAAGTGGTAGGCCAACCGCATATGATACTGCACCACGATTTACAAGCCCTACAGAGAGAACTGGCCCAGGTCTATCTGAAAGAAGGGGGAATGCACCGCAGCCTTTGCCCGCTTCCCCGGAGATAGGTTCCTCAGATAGAGATGAAATGTTTGGCAGACTACCGCCAAAGGAACAAATCCCTCAAGCTGGCGCAAGTGCGTACGCAGAGGGTAACAGGCATTATTATCCACCACCCATTCCTAAACCCACGTCTTCAAATGTGACGCCTCCAATACTATCACCAACTCCGAAAAATGATATGAATAGATTCGCTTCCACGGCTTCAACCTCCACGACTAGAGCAACCAGAGGATCCCCGCCCCCACCAGAAACTCCCATCGAGCCGCCAACCGAGCTTGCCAGCGGGCTGGCATAGAGGCGCGATATGCTGCATC
>NW_001820831.1:1414868-1424113 GCF_000146945.2 Sclerotinia sclerotiorum 1980 UF-70
AGGCGCATAATGCAGCCGCTGCTCAGCGTGCTAATCAATATGCTCCGCCACCTGTCCCACAAATGCCCCAATCGCCCCCCGCAAGACCCTGGACTCCAACAGAGTCTCCAGAAAATGCCCCTCATGGACCCCCTAGAGTGTATCAAGGGTTGAATGAGATTACCCCATCGACATCTCCACCTGCTGTTACTCGACCGCAAAGACAAGGTTCGGCACCACCGGTCAACTCTTTAGAACAAGACTTTCAGCGGATGCAAATGTCGGCTGAAGAGCCTCCGCCAGCGTATTCTAGTGTGACTCCTGGTGCCAACTCCCGAGCATATCCGGCCGAGAAACAACAGCGGTCGAATCCTCCCGCTGCTATAGACACTACTCCGAAACCAAATATTGCACCACCTTTAGCGACACCTGCAAATAATCCTGACCACCCTGCATTTGCAAATGAGCCAAGACAGGAACCGATCCAACAGCAGCCCACGCAACCAGGCCCCTCGGCTCAGCCTGCCAATGTTTCTCCGTTTCAAGGTGTTGGTCCAACATCTCCACCACCACTTCCAGAGGGTTGGATTGCTCATCTTGATCAGAACTCTGGTCAGTATTATTATATCCATCTCCCTACCCAAGCTACTCAATGGGAGTTCCCCAAGGGCCCTACTCCACTGAATGATGTTCCGCTTTCGCCAGTCCTGTCAACCTATGGTGGGTATGGCAACCCCATGGCATCCCCAGGCTTAAGTATGTTCAGTAAACAATCCCTTGCCTCTCCTGGCTTTCAAGGGATGGCCTCACCTGGATTTCCTCCACACACCCCTGGCTATGCGGAAAGTATTATGAGTATGGCGTCAGGCACGCCAACTACTGCTGGATTTTCCGGACCACCCCCTAGTGCAGGAGTCGACATGTATAAAGTTGTACCCACGAATGGAGTATATTTTGGTCCTTATCTAAGATACGTAAATATGGATATGGAGAACGGTATATGGCTGGGTACAATAATGCTTGTAACGGATGCTCCACAACCTCCAACTATTCATATCCATCAAAGTGTTGATTTGTCGCCGAATCCTAGACAGCTCAGACCGAACCCGATTTATACACATCGAAGATGGGTCTTCTACCGTTATGATATAGATTTGAAGATGGGAGAAGGTCTAGGTGATAAATGGACTTATGCTATAACCTCGCATTTGGGTTGCACGCGATATGAGTTTCTGGTAGCTGGACGTTTCGAGACGAATTGGAGATTCATTGCACATTCTGGTAATGACTTTGCTATGAATACTACAGTTAATGAGCGTTCAAAACTTGGCGGCATCGGGTTTATGTGGAAAGATATTTTGCAGAAAAATGTAGAGTGTGGTGGTTTCCATGTGCAATTGGGATTAGGAGATCAAATTTATGGTGATAGGCTATGGAAGGACATTCCTCTGCTGAAGCAATGGCTTGCGATGAGTGGCAAGGAGAACAGAAGAACTGCAGCATGGACAGCAAGGCACGAGGAGGAAGTCTCACATGCTTACTTCCATTATTACACCAGTCATTTTGATCAGCCATACTTGAGGGAGGCATTTGCTCAAATTCCTCACATACTACAGATTGATGATCATGATATGTAAGTTTTCGTCGTTGTCATTCCTTATCTTTACTAATACCTTTAAGTTTTGATGGTTACGGCTCTTATCCAGAATATATGCAAAATTCCAATATGTTCAGAAACATCGGTCGTGTTGGTATTGAGATGTATCTCCTATTCCAACACCACACTACAGTCGATATTCTTCGGAACGTCAGCACAGACATTGATTTATTTACAATCACTGGAACTGGCTGGCACTTTGTTAAATATCTAGGACCTTCAGTCGTTGTGGTAGGTCCAGATTGTCGATCAGAGCGTACTCAACGCCAGGTTCTCGCCGGTCCTACTTATCAAGGCATCCTTCCTAAAGTAGCCACTCTACCTCCAAGTGTACAGCACTGTATATGGATGATATCGGTGCCTTTGATATATCCACGACTTGAAGCCGTAGAAAGTCTTGCACATACCATGGCTACGGGTAAGAAGGCGGTTAATAGCACATACAACTTACTCGGTAAAGTCACAAGTTCTGTGGCTGGAGTGGTGGGAGGTAAAGAAGCTGTGGCAACTGGTTTTTCCCACGTCAAAAAGGCTGTAGGGAAGTCGGGATTAATGGGAGGTGTGCTGAATACATTTGGTGATATTGATATTGCGGATGAGTTAAGAGATATGTGGACACATGAGAGTAAGGATTTGGAGCGAACGTATTTGATACGGACATTGCAGGGAATTGCCCATCAAAAAGGAATTAGGATGACGTTCTTATCTGGCGGTAAGTCGTCTATACATCTATTAAAGTATCACAAGTTACTAACATCCCTAGACGTAAACTGTTGCGGTGCAGGTCTTGTCCACGATCCTTCTCATCCCTCTAACCACAAAACCATGTATCAAATCATCGCATCTGCAGTCGTCGCCGCTCCACCTCCATCATATGTTCTCAAAATGCTTCACAACAACAAACCACTCTACGTTCCTCAAAATGGTGTCAAAACCACAAACCTCGTTAGCGATACCAAAGAAGACATGATGGAAATATTTCAAACGGACACTAATGGTGGACCACGAGATATGAAGAAGTTAATGGGTAGGAGAAACTACGTAGCGTTTGTAGCTTTCGATCCGGATGCAATTATGGGTGGTATGAGTGCAAATGGAAGTATGCATAGTGGGAATGCGGGATTGGCTAAGTTGAGTCTGGCGGTGGATTTTGTGGTGCAGGGGGATGGGGGGTTTAGTCCTCCTACTAAATATGGTCCTGTTATTATACCAAGCCTGGAGTTTGGTAGATGAGGAGGAGGGGGATGTATTGATTCGTGGAGAGAGAGAGAGAGAGAGAGAGAGAGGTATTAGCGATGAAATGTATTTGATGATATATACTTATACTTTGCCATAATTGAACTTAAACTCGGGATATATTTAATGGAATATCTATCTTATTTTTATTCGATGGCTTGGAAAGCATGAAAGCATTTATGAGGGAGTTGGTTGTTGGTTGTTGGGATTGGTGGAAGCGGTATTTTATATTTTTATTGGTTGGGATTACTCGAGTATCTTGAATGGTAATATACTAGAATAGGTAGTTAGTTGGTTGGAATAATAAGAATGGCTTTTTGGATGGATAGATAGATGGATATATATATGGATGTATGTATGTATATTCGCTTTTAAATGATCTGATGAGATCATATGGAAAGGGTTAAGACTTGTGTTTTTCTGTTTGTGTTTGTGTTTGTGTTTATCCTTGTGTTTCGAGGCCTTGTGAGTTGGATTAGCAGATGTCCTAGAAAAGAAGAGGAAAGGAAAGGAAAGGGGTGTATGGTTATGGTATGGGGTTTTGAGAATTGGTTTGTGGTAGGTGAAGTCTGTGTTCTATGAGTACGGAATCCTGATCTACCTCCCTGTTTCGTAAGGTAGTAAGTATAAGGGTGCTTTTAGTTTATTTGGACATTTATTTGAGTTTAATAATGTGATATTGTAATATTGTGATTGTTGGGAGGTTTTTGTAGGGAATTTTTATAAGGTTGAGGATCTTCTTAATGTATATAGAGTATAGATATCTAGTTTTCTAAAGTTTTATTACCTAATTTAAAATTTAAAATGTCTATTATTGTAAGAACGTAGGTCAGTATAAAGTAAGGTAGTCCTGCAATTATAATGGGGGCCCCAGTGGTTCTCGCTAGGTTAGCGTCTTAAACAGCTCATCCCTGCCATCCACATAAAGCAAATGCCCCTCGTTCCCCCTGGTAAAATAACCAGACCGCCAAAGTGTCAACTTTCTTAAGATCTCAATATCATTTCTCTCGTTCATTTCTTACTCTATTCCCCAGAATACCATATTTCAAAATGACAGACGCAATAATTGCCAGCTTTCCTCCTCTCGCAGAGCGACCTATCAAAAACACTATCTGTCTCTTTGATGTTGATGGAACTCTCTCCCCCGCGCGGTTGGTACGTTACTCCCAACTTCTATATCCTTTGCTATGCCTCAATTAACATCGAAACCTATAGTCCGCTTCTGCTGAAATGCTCTCCCTTCTTGCTGCCCTCCGCCAAAAATGCGCCATCGGGTATGTAGGTGGTAGCGACATGGCCAAACAACAAGAACAACTCGGCACAGCTGAAATCCCCGTTACTTCTCTCTTCGATTTCTGCTTCGCCGAGAACGGTCTTACAGCTTTCAAGAGCGGTGTCCCACTTCAATCGAATAGCTTCATTAAATGGATCGGGGAGACTCAATACAAGGAGTTGGTTAGGTTTATCTTGCATTATGTGGCGGATTTGGATATTCCTGTAAAGAGGGGAACATTTATTGAATTCAGAAATGGAATGATCAATGTTAGTCCTATTGGTAGAAATGCTAGTGTGGTGGAGAGAAATGAGTATG
The DNA here is from genome assembly GCF_000146945.2 of Sclerotinia sclerotiorum 1980 UF-70. Taxonomy (NCBI): domain Eukaryota; kingdom Fungi; phylum Ascomycota; class Leotiomycetes; order Helotiales; family Sclerotiniaceae; genus Sclerotinia; species Sclerotinia sclerotiorum. Next base: position 1,419,332 of record NW_001820831.1, read on the forward strand.
AGGTTTATGATAAGGAACATCATATTAGAGAGAAGTTTATCGAGGCGTTGAAAGAGAAGTTTACTGGTTTGGACTTGACGTGAGTTTAATTGGAGATTCTACAATCCATTCAATGGGCCAGGCTAATATTTTGAAATACAGCTACTCAATCGGTGGTCAAATTTCCTTCGATGTCTTCCCTACTGGTTGGGACAAGACATACTGTCTTCAACATCTTGAGAACGATGCGAAACGCCCAGGTGGTATCGAATATACTACTATTCATTTCTTTGGAGATAAAACTTATAAGGGAGGAAATGATTTCGAGATCTATGAGGACAGGAGGACAATTGGTCACAGTGTGAAGAATCCGGATGATACCATGAGGGATATTAGACAACTTTTTGATCTTTAAGTTCATAAGATTCTAATAATAGAGACATATACATTAATACAAAGGGAGTATAGGAAATTAGGAAAGACTTTACAGTTTTCACTGCTTCGCCGGTGACCATCTCTGTCAATCGATGGAATATTTCAGAAACGTAATGCAGTACATGGATTTTTGGGTCATTGGACTATTTTACTCGATGCGATTGACCCCTTTCTCTGTCCTTCTATTGAAAAATCAATTCCATAAAATCCATCTAATCTAAATGATCTGATAAGCCAAAAGCGGAATAACCACATTCTCCCCATCAGGAATAACACAAGTAGCATTCTTCCCCTCATCATAAGAACAATCCATCTCAAACTCCACACTCCCACTCCCTTGAATCACACTCCCATTCGTACACGCCCACTGATAATTCGGCTCATAATCAATCCGTCCCACATTCCCCCCCGCAGTCCCGGGATTACTATCACCGATAAACGTAACCCGATAGGCTACTCCCGCGCAAAATACAATTCCGTCGCCTACATCGTAGCGACGGAATCCCGCGGGGTTGGTTTGCTCGCACGAGGTGTATTCTAAGGGTGTGTTGATGGATATTTTTATATCGTCTGGTGGACCGTAGCCGGCTGGTTGGAGGGGAAGGCCGGTAAGGCAGGCGTTGAGGCCGCATTCGGTGCAAGGGCCTAGGTTGCTGTCGCAGCCGGTGAGGCCGTTGGGCGTGCTGTTTACGCAGACGTTGGCTGAGGGGGTTGGGAGGTGGTTAGTTGGGGGCTTATGTGAGTTTCTTGGGAACGGGGAAGGGGGAGGGTAGATGGTATATGAATAAGTAAATATAAAGGTAATACTCACGAACATCAACCTGATTCACACAATCCAGATTATGTGAGGAATTAAACCAGATGAAATTCGTGACTTCCCACGTGGGAATCACATCGCATTCGGCGGGTGGAGTGACTGATTGTGTTGTGGTTTGCAGGAGGGGGGAGCTCGTGCTGGGTGTTATTGACACGCTTAGGAGGAGGAGGAGCGGGGAGGAAAGAATTTGCGGGAGCTGCATGGTGGTGGATGTGTGTTGTTTGAGGTGTGATGGTCGGTGGATGGGAATGTGGAAATGTGGGAAATCGGCGTATTTGTACTTTTTATACTCCTGCCATATACTCCAATATCGAATGCAGTCTAGACATATTTATATTTATAATGGTATACATACATACATACATACATATACGAAGGATAAATAGTATATACTATACTAGATCTACAAGGTTCTTTTCTTCGTATACATGCAATGGTGACGGAAGTAGTTGTTGTAAGCTTATTTGTATATGTGGCAATGCGATGTAAGATTTTGACACAAAGACAATGAGGACATACGCTTGTAATACGAAGTTTATACCTAGCTAGTAACTACTTAGTATACTTGGATACTTCGATGTATGCGCGATGAATAAGCATATCTGCAGAAGAAAAATCGGATATTTTCTTGGCGAGAGAGGCTTTTTACGTTATAGTGTTACTTATATACATATCTTTATTTTTGTAAGCCGAGTCAAGCAAGATCTTTCGGGCTACCTCTGCGATTTCTTGTTGAAAATTTGAGGTGAGAGTTAATTGTTACCTCGTGCATATATACATATACATGGATTTTCATACCCCGGATTCATGAATCGTGTTTCTTTGCTGTTGTCAAGATCTTATATTACAATTTCACGAGACTCACTGTGTATTGTTCACCCAAGACTAGGTTTGAAGGGATATTTACGTGTACGTATATATTCATTCAGACTAAGTCTACTACGGATTAAATATAATGATTTGGAAGAAATGGTACGGTTTAGAATGATACTCTGCTTTCTCTGAAATTTCTCTACATACGCAATTAGTAGCTATGCTGTTATATTCATAGCGATGGTAGTTGTACGAGTAATTCTGCTATATAATTATACAATTTTGGCAGATGTTTAATCTTCAGCTTGCTACTGCAAATTAAAAAAGGGAAGCTGATCGATCAGCAGAAAGTTTGATTGTATTTGCCGGAATGGCTTGGTGCTAGTTACTAAATACTAGATGCTATACTCTTACCACTTATGCAGCTCTACTATATAATTAGCTTTCTAGTGGAAGGTTGCTATTTCTATGCTCCTGAGCACTTTTCTCCCTTTCTATTCACTGCTGCGGAATCATGGTAAGATCCCTACGTCCGTTCTCTTATCTCCTGCTTCGATACTTTACTTTCTGGTGCGTGTGCGAGCTGGAACGTGTGATCTTTGTAGTTGGAAAGTATAGCATCGCCTGGCGAATACGATAATGAGGTTTTCGTACAAGGCAGTTGAGACCAGGGCTAAGTAGCCACACCCTACACGGGGTTTTTGATACCTCTAGGGCAAGTACCTACGATTTGTCTAGCTCTGTGCAAGGCGCCATGATCGTGTAATTGGGAATAATGGGTTGATTTTCATTTTTATGAGTGGGGATTTAAGTCGCGAGGAAGGTGTAGTTTAGATTGCATGAGGGACGTTTGTGTTAGATATCTAGCAGCATCGAGTATTTGATGTGATCTTAGTTTGGACGTTGGAGTTTAGTGGCCAGTCCGTTAATAGAGGTCAGTGTACGGGCAAATTCCAATTTTCGATGACTACAAGAGAAGATGACGATCCTAAATTGCAATCAAAATTCGATGCGTTGGCAGGCCTGTAGGGGTAAGAATGATTGTCAATATATATCAAGAACTTTGTGTATTGTTTTGGCTCATTAGTTTGTGGGCGTTGGCAATTTGTCATGTTTTCCTTGTTCTGACTGTGTTCAGATATTTTGATGGAACAGAATCTTCGGTGTCTACTATGGTTTCTGTGATTTTGTCTTGATACTAGCTATAGCTCATAGTTCCGGAACATTTGGAACTGCTCCAATAGCAGGGTTCAGGAGAAAAACAGCATACTGGGATTAAGGCCTAATTCCACCTAATATGAGCTCACAGGAGGTAATCCTTGAGAGGTATATACCGGGAATGCAGTCTCTATACTCAACCTTAGTGATCACCAAATAATTTCTGTACAGAGATATAGATATTTTCTGGAAAGACCTCTAAAACTTGCTGAATATGTTTGCTCTATTTCTAGGTCTAGGCCTTGTCGTTGATGGAGGAGCTGCAGTTGTGGACTCAAATTTCATTATCTACATTTTTACATACCACTAGAGTACAAAATTTCAAAGAAGACAAACTTCTTAGCATGAGAGTGAATTTTAAGTTCCTGAAAGTGTCGACATGAGGGGAGAAAATAACTCTCCTTGCCCATAATTAGAGCCCAGCACCATTGAAAAGAAGTATCATAAATTTCCACTGGCTGGCTTGTGCAAGAGATAGAAGAAGGTATTTCGGGTTTCAAGGTTCTACATTTTCTATACCTACAATATAAATGATGAATACATAGCAGCAAGGAATACTTTGCTGATAGTGGTGAGGATGGATGCATTTCCTTATACATCTTTTCATCCAGAAACTTTATGGAAGTTAGGTCAGATAGAAAACAGGACCTCCAATGCCGTTGTTTGGGTCCACCTGCGCTTCTCTTTCTCTAGACACGGATTACCCCATTTCTTCACTGAAGATTGAATTAAAATAGATTTTATATGTCTTCTAAACCCCCATAAGATTACACGGTTATTTTCCAATAATAATGGATGAGTCAACGAGATGTGTAAATCTCTTCCTCCGGGAACACAATGTTAATAGGGAAATCATTACAACATACTTATATATAGAGTAACTAATTGAAAGTTTCAAGTGAAATACAGATTTTAATATTCTTTCCTCTGGTAGCCGCTGGATAGATAACTCCGAACTCGCAATTAGGAGTCATACCATATCATATGACGCTCTTTCAAACTTCAATACTCCACTAGAGTGCACGACCATCAACACTTTTCTAGTCTTACCACAATATCCATTAAAGCACCTTCTTAAATTCGAATTGCTACCAACATAAAATAATAAATAAAAAGACTGACCGAACACCCCATAAATCCCTCAAAAACCCCTGAAATTCCACACCACGAAAATCCTCAAACTGCGCCAAACTATAAAACACTCCGCATTTCCAACGCCATTGTCCACTTCATGAGGAACTTTGTATTGACCCCGTACATTAAAGATCCCATAATACTTAAGCGCCCCAAATGATCAGACATAATCTAATCGTCGTATTATCCCGAAACCTTCCAGCCCTTTAAATATTCAAAATATCATATTCCAATCCAGTCACCAACAATCCATCATATTTCACCCATAATACCCAACATACCCATACCTCGAATCCACCACCCCATTCCCGCCCACCCGCCCCAACCGTCTCCTCTGCTGCCCCTTCCCCTCCCCCTCCGGCTGCGAGGTGTCTCCCCCACCCGAA
>NW_001820831.1:1424213-1560886 GCF_000146945.2 Sclerotinia sclerotiorum 1980 UF-70
CATACGATTTTGCAACGGCGTCCCATCAGTCCATCGGCCTGCTTTTTTTTCCTGGCCACGTCTTCTGGATCGCCATTCTGCACTCATTACTTGTGCAACTCGTCGATGTGTTTTGAGTTTCTTGGCGTGAGGTTGCTGAATCAGTGTCTCTTTCATATCGTCTGCTTCGATGGCCATTTCCTCTAGTACATCAATCTTCCGCTTCAATTTCCCATATTCCCCATCGATACCCTTATTAGAAGCCCAAATCTTCACCCCATCCCAAATCAAACAATTCCTAATAAAAAGCTCCTCTCTAAACCCCCTCCCCATCATATCACGAAAGACTCTCTGTCTCCTCCCCCACCAAGCCCCAGGAACTCTCTTCAAACCACACCCCTCCATTCTCTCCCTCTCCGCATCTACACCCTCAAAAATCCTCCCAAAAACCCCCTTCGATAACCCCGCATCAACTATAATCGCATCGACCTGCGCACTCCACGAAAACCTCGCAAATTGCTCCCGCAGCTGTACCACCTCCAAAATCTTCTTATTAGGTATCTGCACCGGACAAAAACTATCATGCCACTGTTCTCCCTGTACCCGCGCACGATTCCATCCCGAATTTAAATTTAAATGTGGATATGGGTTTAGTTGCTCGTCGCGTCGACATTTCGCCATGAATCCTTCCATTTGGTACCATTCTCGCAGATTCTCTTTTATTACTCTGGGATGCATGTTTACTTTTATAGGAAGAGGTGTTCTGGAGGCGAAAGATTCGGCGAGACGATGGGAATCTGGTTGGCCGTATTTACGCGGTGAGGTTGGTGGTGATCGTAGGCTTTCGAGATAAGTTTTCTGGTTGAATACCCGGTTGAAGAAAGCAGGTGGGGGTGCGGGAATACTAGGACAGATATCGGGGAACTTTTCGTAGAGTGCTCTGAGTTCGATGCGGGTTGTGGGAATGTGGATTATTGGTTTTGCGGGAGGAATACTGGGTCTTGTAATTTTGTCACTTTGGTTGCAAATCTCTCTTTTTCGTAGGTGCTGAACATCGTCCATATTTGGAACTATTGTACTGTTAGATGTGAATTTTTTATGTCCGCTGCCAGAGATGACTACAGTGTGAGCTGCGTTATCCACATCCAGACTTGGAGTCGTACTGGCAGACGTAGAGCTAGATCTAGAACTGGAACTGGAAAGCGATGATTGTGGTGTCAGAACGTATGGTTTTCTGATAATGGTAAGAGGATCAATCTCTTCCTCATCATCAATAATAACCTCATTCTCAACGAATGTATTAGTATTAATTTCATCTCCATCAGAAGGCGACCCAGGCTTGTCAATTACCCATTTAATTTCAGATTTGTCATCAGAAAAAGAAATAGAAGAATTGAAGAGTTCCGCAAAATCAACATCAATGTAAGAATCCAGTGCCCGAAGTTCTTGCAATGGTGCTTGTATCTCAGAAATGTGTGCCATGGCAAGGTCTTTGTTTGTTGTACCCAATATGCCAGAAATTGTGTTGATAAGTTGAAGCTAGTTGAAGGAGAAGGCATTTTGTAGTTGTTAAGTAGATGGTTGGCATGAGATTAGAAAGAGGCTAAAAGGAAATTAAAATAGTTATTGCACCATATGTAGTGAATTGGAAACGGTTCACAAGATCTCTAGGCACTGGCATGGGGATTTTTAATATAGCCGATGACATGACTAGTGACTGAATATGATCAAATAATAGTAGTTTTATTACTATTGTAACTCAGTAGACTGTATTCGCTTAAGTCAAAAAGGGGATTTCCCCAGTGACCGTCATAAAATAAACAAATGACAGTATCTCAGCTGGCAGTTCAAAAGCCATCCCAATTTCACTAGCGAAGCTTCAAAAATAACCATCAACAAAAGCACTTACTTACCTAAATAGGTAAATTCGGACCATAGATTTGTCCCCATTAACTCAACATTTTTCGCATCTTCCCAATGTTGGAAAACCCAAAATAATAATCATACACCAAACCACACCGTTACACCAATTGTGTTTGCCTTTCCCAAAAATTTACCAGTACCCCAAATGACCAAGCTCTGTTATGACGCCGCATCATTACATTCATTTCTCATATCACTGACCACGCAGGATCCCGATTACCGCCAATTCCCTTGGCTCAGTGATAGAAGTCCTTGTATACAGTCGACATCATCCTTCTTACTCGGGCTCGCCGAGCCTCGCATAAAACGCGTAACATCATCATCAGGGACTTTTGGGGTCTCTACTCTAGTTTCTGTATCCTCGTAAACCTGAGATTCAGCATGTGCGCTCTTTCTTCTTTTATTTCCATTAACACCAAAGTCTGCATGAGTAGGGATTTTGAGATTTTCTTGGAGGATTCCTTTCGGTTGTATCTCAATCTCTTTTCTAATATGAGCAGGTCGTCGACACGGGTTTACGCCGTTTTGATATGGTAACCAATTCTCCTTGTCCGAGTCCCCTGATGGAGATCTCGTTGATGGATCTTTATCATTAGTAGGCTGTCTCTGTTTCTTGACTCCGTTCTGCATTCTCGCAACACTTGATGAAGCACGACCCATCTTGGGCCTTTTTCCTTGCGGATTCGATCGAGATTGCGTATTTCGTTTGCTAGGGTTGGATTTCAAAGCACCGCCACTGGTCGAGCGGATAAGACTGATAGCCGCAATCGCTGAACCATTGGACTCATTTTCAGCCTGAGTTGTGAGCTCATCACGAGGTTCTCCTTCAGCGCAGAATTCCCAAGTTCGTGCATCACGCGAGCGGCCACTTGGTAAACGAGGCATAAAAGGGCCACCGAAAGATGAAGATCCGAGAGGCAAAGCACTGCGGCTACGTTGTAAGCTACGCATGCGCTTTAGCGGAATGACACTTGACAAAGATGAGACAGGCCGTTCAGCATGTGGGCGCGGAGGGGTGATTTCTCCTTCGACTAATTCTGCTCTACCATCGAGGCCAGTTGAGAGACGCACACGAGATTTAGGGGTTGTATCTGTTGTAATCCTCTCGGGACAAGATGATGGGAAAACTGGTCGAGAACTAGGAGCAATTTGTCAGTAGCTCATCGGCGATAGACAGGTTCAAATGGAAATATTTACATGGCGGGAGTTGTGAACATAACACTTTGAGCAGCAACAGGGGTTGAAAACAGGTTCACGTTATTCCATCGATTGGCCAAATATCCAGGTGTGGCGGAAAAGGATTGGGACAAGGCTTCTGAAACAGATTGAGAGCGAGTTTCATTCGTGGATGTCTCTGAGACAAGAGTATTGGGTTTGATTTCCATTTTTGAATCTTCAGCCCTTTCCGCAGTTGTTTCTGTAGGTTTAATCTTTGGAGTAGTTTCACGTGGCGGCGGTGATTGAACGTCCCGTGCAAGTATAGCCTCCTCCTCGTTATCGGCTGTGTCCAACGGCTCGTGTGGCGGAAAAGGCTCGTTTTGCTCCTCTGTTTCCTGGCTGCTACTATAGCTGACTGCGGATGCAGGATCAGAAGACAGAGGATTTATACCAAGACCAAAAGCTGCAATCTCATGTGGGAGAAGTGGGCGCGACTTTCTTCGATTGATTTGGCGACGATTTTGAAACCATATCTAGAAGGATCCGCCAGTCAGCCGAGACGCGTCTCGTCATAACGTACAGAAGCAATTCAGCAGTAACCATACCTGTACCTCTTTCTCATTTAACCTAACACTCTTGACGATTTCCGCACGCGCTGCTTTATTTGGCTTCGGATTTTCCTTGTATTGGGCTTCCAGGAATGCCTGGTCTTCCGGGCTGTAGATTCAGACTTGTCAGCACACAAGTCTGCTATACATAGTAGGGCAAGCATCTCGAGTTTGGATCAAACGTTTTGACAATTGGCTGTCGAAGGCCTGGTCATTTCAGCCCGCATACCTAGTCCGTTTCCTTTTCTGCTTCCCGCCCTCCAATTTCCCTTCATGATCAAGAATCTCCTCTTTCAGAGGAACAGTTGCGGTGAAATCGTGGGAAGAGTTGGCCGGCGCCGCTCGCTCGTTAGCGTTTGAACAGATAGATGTTTCAGGTCCAGGATTGGCTTGGAGTTCAAGTTGAGATTGGATTTGAGGATCAATAGATTTAGGTAGAGGGTTAAAATCGGTTTGAACATGAGGTTCAGGAAGGGGTGGAGGCATCGGGGGTAGAGTCGCGTCGTCCATATTAACGATTATTCATACCAAGTGAACATATGATTGAAGAATGGGTAATGGAAAATGAGTCCGCGCAACAGAAATGCCAATTCCCGTGCAAATAAAATGGATTGCGGAGTAAAAAGGAGTAGGGATAGGAGAATTTGTATGCATGAGGTTGACGCGTTTGGGGAACCGCGACGCAAGCGAGAATCTAAAGAATCTAAGAAATTTCCACTTACCCCCGGAAAAGATGCTGTTATCATCACGACATATTTTATTATTTAGTTTAAGTATTTCATGCAATCATATCTGTTTGCCCAGGAGGTTAAATTTTGAGAATATTTCATAATCAATTTTTCCATAAAGTTCTCAAGAAGTCTTGGTAATATAATGATTTGTATTCGAGTAGATCATGAAAAGCAATTGATCGTCAACACGTGACCTGCATGCACTTCCCGATACAAGGATCCTTAGTGGCAGTTTATACTTTCAACAGAGATCCTCCTCTATCTTTGCCAGTTAGGTAGTCCAGCAGCTGCCGTGCTATAACCTAATGTCGATGATGGCAAAGCGACAAAGGGTTCAGTATGGGTGGCTGAAGCGATACCTGGGCTTGAATAATTACTCGTAAGCCTCGATTTTCCATCGGCAATATCGAGGTTAAGTAATGTTCGTCTGAAAAATTCCAAACTTGCTATTGGCTGGTAGTACGGTACTTCATGGCCTTTCATATGAGTTAGCGAGTAAATCAAGGGCTGGGTATAGGTAAGTACAGGAATATATGACTTACCTGCTTCGTAGACTCTCAAGAAACTGAAATTCCCATACTGTCTCACTTCTCCGTACTCTGTTCCATCAACTACGAAAGGAGCATAACCTGCTGCCGCAAATTCGGCGCTGTGAGTGTAGTTCGCGGCCAAAGAAATGGCTTCCCCGCCAAACCACTAGTTTGTGTTAACTTGGACTTCTTAATCTTCGGGCTAGACTTACATTGCAAATATAATCCGCATCACCGTAGTATAGCGATACTCGAACGTCGTTTGCGAGTAAGTATTCTAGATCCTCCAAGAAAGTCGGATAGACAAAATCTCCAGTCTGCTGGAAAGTATAGTAAACTTCCAAATTGGAGTCCGCACTGTAATTTAGGTTGACACCCAAAGCAGCCTGCGTAGAAGCTAAGTTTAAGAAATCCATAAAATAGGTTGGTGGAGTAGGATCGGCTGGAAGATCTCGTTAGCTCAAAGCCAAATTATTGTTGCTCTTGGAGTCTAAGAAAAAGGGCTAAAAATGCATAGAAACGAACCATAAGGATGTCGAATGTCGTATGCTCCTCGTCCTCCAAACGTATAGTAAACTCCCTCCACGGTATCTCTGCAGATATTCTCGGCTTCAGTGCATACTGCTTGATCTGCGGCCGTCGTCAAGTTTGTCGCGCGGCAAAATTTAATCTGGTCAAGGCAGCCGTTACCCATATTCAGAGCAAATTTTGCAAAGTTGTAGACTAATGAATTAGTATGGACAACGAATGTTTTATTGGGCATTAAATACCTGTGTCATTATAAGCCTTGATGCCATATGTATTATTTACAGCGAACTCAGGATAACTAGTTTTTCACATGATTAGTAGATGTTGGTGGTTTTAGACAACTGCTTATATATCCAACTCACAATGGTGCCTGAATGTATTCGTCAATGATTCCATTGCCAACACCAAGGGTGTTGAAGTCGAGGTGGATGCCTGCAATAGTGCCATTTGCGATTTCCTGGTTTCTGTCATAGAAGTACTTGTAGAAGGCGGGACCATAGTGACCACCATAAGACTCTGTCCATAGGTTGAACTCCTTTTTCGTAGTAAGATTGACAGCCGGGTCGAGTTGGGGTAAACCACCGAGGAACCCTTGCCTAGAAAAAAATAAGCACTGGGATATTTCACTTATACAATATATATAATGGACTAAGAGAAACACAGAGGAAATATCCGGAATACTGAAGCATGCCCAGCTAGTTTCATGTCACCAGCGAAGAAGAGATATTTCTTACAGAACGTGCCAAGCGGCCACAGCCGCAAGATCTGTAGTATCAAGAGCTGTCGCATTGATGACAGGATACCTTCCCTGTGCCCCGGCATAGGAAGCGTTCTCATAGATACCAGTGACTATTACTGGAATTAGCAATCTTCATGGATGTGGCACTGATCGACTTGCCTGGATTCAGACTTCCAACACCTTCTGATCCATATGAAAACCCAACGCCTAGAGGCTGAGAAAGAAACAACAAATTTGAATATTCATTAAATGAATAAGGATTCAACTCAGTCGTGAGGTTTGCGGTAACATTGCAAGGGCCCAGCTCTGAAATAGTCAGCTTGTGTTTACGGAATTGTCTAAATAGCTGCATACCTTGAAAGAGACCAATCATAGAATCGGAACCCGGTCCACCATTCAGCCATAGAGTGACTGGTGCATTTGCAGGGTCGTTTCGGGCTTCAAAGAACCAAAAGAAGGTATGTGAGTTGCTGCAATCACTTAGCATGCTGTGACTGCAATTCTCATGAAGTGTCATGTGCCAAGATTCACGTACGCATCAAGGTCGATATATCCAGAGTACGAATTCACACCAGGCGTAGTCTCACATACACCTTCCTTCCCAGGTTCCTTATAACGAATTGTTATGTTTTGAGGTGTAACGAGAGTTTTTACCCCGGTGGCGTTTGCTGGAACTCCTCTGTCTACCAGATTAGCTTGTATGTTCCTTTGAGTAATTTTGGCACCGTTCACCACCGTGAACAACGCCAGTCCTGCTGTGATTCGGGAAATCATTTTCTATATACGAAAAGTATATTCAATGAGTATATCATCAATAGATTTTTTTGAGTAGCCTTCGGGGTGATATTTATAGGTGTTTCCAAAACGCCTCCAGATCGTTGTTTCCTAATGGCCTTCCTGATGTGCTTTAGCTCTTCAGTACTACTACGTACGCAAAGGGTCTGCATCATACTCCATCACCGCCCGGCGCAATAAAATCGAGTGGAAGATACGAGGGTTAAAAGGGTGGCACCATCATATTGCAGATATGATAGATATTGGAAGTGCCAAGCTCGATAGATAAGAGAAACAGACATTAACATTTTCGTTCTACAGTTGATACTGCATGGAGCGCAGGGAGATCCCGGAAACTATCTATCAAGAAACTCTTTTGGACAAACCTATCAGCCTCTATTCAAGGCTTGTATTGTGGTGACAAGGTGGCGTAGGGTTTTGTTGGCTGAAATATCAATGCAATATGTTCGTGTATCCTGATTCGGAGGTGTCTGTGGGACAAATTGGAACCTAAGGCTGACGATAAGCAAAGGTGTGATGAGGAATCGTAAGAACTTAAAAATCTGAATCCGAGCTTCCTTCCCTGGTTTAGTCAAATATAACTGAACTGCAGAGTAGATAAAATATGAAATTGGCATACAGTGAGATGCTGCTCAAACCTGCATACCTTCGGTGATATTCCGAGGTCATGTCCGATCACATTTTAACCACATGATTCCACACAAGGCCTTACAAGGCTTTCAGTTCGCAAGGCTGTCTGTCAAAAGAACTAATGGCATTTTATGCTTCTAGCTACATAAGCTGCCAATGGCAGTAATATCTCGAGAATTAATTTTAATTCCATCTCAAGATGTTCGTCGCTCGTAAAATTCCCAATCCATCCACCCCAGCATACCCCTTGGCCTGTGATGTGCCCTGCCCGAGTAGAAGAGGGAGGCGCCATTCACCTCTATCCGCAAACTGATCGACAGGAGAAATGCAAATACCACCGAGAAAAAGAACGATCTAAGATATTGCTAAATGATCGAAGGTCCTCTGGACATTATTGCGGTCGATTTACAAGTCGTTGTCATCCTCATCTGGAAGTGGCATAGCTGCGGCGTCCTCCATCTCCTTGTGGTAAACCTTCAAGAGCTCCTCATCGACTTGTGCAGTTGGTGGTGCCAAGGCTGGTGCAGCAACAAATTCCTATTACGTGTTAGCCAGGTCACTCTGAGCAGAAGGTGAGTTCTATCCATACCAAAGTTGGGTTACCAACGAGCTTGCGGGCCAACCACAAGAAAGGCTTCTCGAAGTTGTAGTTTGACTTGGCGGAAATGTCGTAGTATTGGAGGTTCTTCTTTCTGTGGAAGGTAATGGTCTTGGCCTTTACTTTTCGTTCCTTAACATCGACCTTGTTGCCGGTAAGGACAATAGGGATGTTTTCGCAAACACGAACCAAGTCACCTATTCAGGAAGATTTAGCTCGAGGACGGTTTAGGACAGTAAATTGGGGAAACTCACGATGCCAGTTAGGAACGTTCTTGTATGTGATACGGGAAGTAACATCGAACATGATGATACCACATTGACCATTGATGTAATATCCATCACGAAGACCTCCGAACTTCTCTTGTCCAGCAGTATCCCAGACATCGAATTGAATGTTTCCCAAGTTCTGCGGCTGTTAGTAAACCTTGCTTGGGATCGTGGTGGGGAAATCGCAACATACGGTAGTGAACCCAAGTGGGTGGACTTCGACACCGAGAGTGGCAATATATTTCTTTTCGAACTCACCAGTCAAATGGCGCTTGACGAAAGTGGTCTATTTGATGGTTAGTCTTTGATTCGAAATATTGCTCGCCAATAACGTTGGAACGAAGGCGCAAATCTCGCGACGATAGCATCCAACTCAACAATGACGATGCCGATGAAATCATCCGCAACCTCAATCTGCTTACCTTTCCGGTTCCTCCATCACCGACAAGCACGAGCTTGAAGGTTGGTGTTCCTGAAGCCTGAGCAGAAGCTTCCGCCATGATTTCTCGATGTTTTCCTTAGGTAGAAGTTTAAGTGAACAGAGCTCGCAGATGCCGACACTGTTGATGAAATGTGTCAGCGCAAATGAAATTTTTGATGCGAAAATAAACTCGATGACTGGCGGAGTTGTAAAGGACGAGGGGTACCTGTTATCTTTGAAAATTCGTCGTGGACGTGGTGGAGTATGATTTGGTCCTCAAGGATGGTGAGAATGTGAGAATGTTTTGATTGCTACAAGACCAAAACTTTAGTGAGAATAAAGCGGTGGGCTTAGTTTATGTAAGCGAAAAATGGAAAAATCGAGAAGTTTGGCCTGAATCACGTTATCGCCGTATTATTCTGCCGCTTAATTCATTCACTCCCAACCGTATCAAAAAATCTTGGAACAAACAGTGGAATTAAGTGGAATTCAAAAGCATTTTGTGAATCAAATCCGTCAGAACAAAGGTATCGCCCTTCCTTGCACGGAGTACTTGTACGATACTTACTACGAATAAGATTAAAGTTATAAGCGGTCCCAAATGCACATTTTTCAAGAAGCTACTGGTCAATCACTTGCATCATCAGTAGGCCATCTTATCGCTTCTCTAATAAGCCATGTAGCTTGACTTTGACGCACAGAAAACCTATTTCTTAAGAAAGGATTTGCTATGCTAGTAGCTAGGTAGTATGTATATTTCCCCAAAATATGCCTAAATTAACCTTATGCGTTGGCACGGAAAGCATTTGGGCCAAATTCGCTCTATTTTACAATTCAACCAGAACCAAACGCCTGCCATGTAACTCCTACGCTGGAATAGCACCTACAATATCATGAATAGCAGTCATGATTTCGGACTACAATGGCAGAATATGACAACCCAAAAGACCTCTGCCTCCCCAGTTTCTTCGTGGCGTCAAAGTTAATTGTAACTCTTGACGTCCTAAATCCCGGGAGACTTTCACGGTAACCTCGCGCTATTATGGGTAGATCAGTAAGGCTTTTGCATATCTTGTAGTGATTCGGAAAACATACGCCTTCATTTCCTTGTACACATTCTGCAACCCTCTTTAAGCCATCATGGTTCGCATGATTGACGTACCCAAAATTTCTGATTTTATCCCCGGCTTTTAAACCTGCATCATCAGCAGGGCTACCGGCTGCAATACTATTGACTTTTGCGAATGGTAAATCTAAGGGTGCTGGCTCGTCAAAAGAAGCTATAATCTCGCTAGCCTGGGCGTCGCTGACGACGGGCTCCTCTGGTTTTGGGTCTTCGGCAAGTCTCGCAAAATGTTCATGAATATGCTTCTCGATAACGCTCATAAGCGCTTTGTAGTCATTTTTGAGATGAATTATTCGTGATCTGGTAGTCCTAACTTTAGAGGAGAAATTAGTTCAATGGCACTTTTGGAGCTTGAATATCTTACTTTGTGCAACATCTAGATCTGCTCGAGGGAAACCATCGGGTGTCAGAAGCCGCGTAGTCATATCCACACCATGCTGCCAATGTTAGCAAAAGCCTATGTGACTGGAAACATAACCTGCCGAATCGAGGACACCACTCAAAGCTTTAATTTCAGCCTCTATATTGTCTTTCTTGGCCTGCAGTTGAGAAAATGTGAGGCCATCCGTTTGCATTCCATTTGTGGCTGCTGGACCAGAGGTAGGACCTGACGGAACTGTAGGCGCATGTAGATTTTCCATATTTAAAGGTAATCCCATCTCTTGTTGTTAAGTTGCTGCTTGATATTTATTTTCTAAGGCGAAATCATTCAGCCTTGTGAACCACATTAGATCAGGCTGTGATGATGGACGCGTTGTGTAAAAATGGCGGGGTATCCCATTCAATCCCAATGTAGCAATGATGACTAATCCAACCAAATCCCGAAGCTTCCACATAATATTGTTGTTTACTTCAGTCAACCAACTTCAGTCTCTGAGCATTTTAATCAAAGTCATGAACCGCAAGTGTGATCATAGTGTACAATTGTACTTGTATTGAATCGCTTTGACGCACATTTCACGAATACGTGGTTCTTTCTAATTGTAATACTAGATTGATGACCCAGTATGGCCACAAAGGATGGCAGGTTTGCCAATCGAAATTTCCTTCAACTTGAAGGGATCAGAACTTTGTATTCTTATATAGGCTTATGTATATGTTCTGAAATTGTTTGGGAGTATTATGGTGGTGGTAGACGCGAGGATATGGACCCATAGTCAATGGGAAGGAGGAGCCATGGCGTTGGTTGAGGAGGAGAGGTCAGCTGCTGTCTCTGAAGTCGTTTGCAGCTCGTTTTTAGCATTTCAACTCCTGATTGTTATACCCGAAATTGTTTGCGAGTGTTTTCGCTTTGATAATAAGCAGCAGTGCTTTATTTGAATGCCGTCTACGCAGTTCCTGTGAGATTGCGGGATTGACGTCGACAGATAAGAAAGTAAACACAGCCATATCGGGGGAACAGCATGACCTTCTCACTTTCAAAAGTGGCACTTGACCTTGTTGTCTGCTTGTCAGGCCTGGAACTAAACTGGGGATGCTTACATCGGACGCTATACCATAAGCTCCTTTCTTCTTTGTGTATCATGTAAGGACATTCCATGATATTGCTGATGAATGTGTCTTATAAAGAGCCATCAATTCTAGTAATCGACTGTGTGCCAGTGGCTGCGTTATACAACAGCGATGGGTTTGCTCGTGGTTATAGAACCTGTCTTCGTAAGATGGTTTTGATGGTCGCGGGCTCAGCTTCGCAGTTAGATCCAGCAGCGGTAGTCGAAGTACGGCATATCGTTTAGATCGCTCGGAAAGGGCTGTTCCTTGAGATCCTTGCGGCGTGGTGAACGGCTCTAATTATTTAGCTGCCAGCCACAGAACTTTGTGGCTGGTACAGAAGAGTTTGAGGTTCAAAAGAAACGTCTCGAATGTGGCACAAGCCAGGAGTCTGCGAAAGGAAGTCAGTTCTCACGAGAGACCTTTTCTTGATTAACAGATGATTTCGAACAATCTTAGGAAGAATTTATGTACCCCAAGAGGAGAGGTCGGCTCTTTAATAACAGAGCAGGAGTGAAATTCTGTTGAGAAGTGAGGACTGATCAGTGGGTAGATGAAATGCTGAATGTATCGATACTTCCAAGGTCATACCACTGCAACCAGCCAAATTCAAATAGATCGAATGAGAAAAGGTTATAGTGCTATAATTATAACATAATTCTTATTGAGATTTTAACTTTCATCACATAGAGTCCTATGCAAAGAATTACATCAAGTAACTATGTGTAATCATGCAGATTTTCATAAATGAAAGTTATTGATTTTGTAACAGAACTGGGAGCGAAACTCGAGGAAGGGACAAATTATTTTTGTCAAAATGTTCTGGCTCTGGATTATTTCTTAATTATCCATTTCTTGACCCGATGTAGTGTTTTGATTAAGGTTTTTATTTCAGAGGAAAATGAATTTGACTTCATATTTGACATACATTTGGCTTTCCTCCTTGGTTGTAATCAGAGTGGGACAAACCCTTCTCGACCCTTCCCGGGTTGGCTAGAACCCTGAGATACTCTTTCCTTATGTATTTATTAATACATTGAAGTGAATTTCTACTATTCATCTTCAAAACTTCTACAATTCTACATTGGCAAACCCTTCTTGGTCCACTGGAACAATTTTGTATCTACATTTTGCTCCACTTGCTCCCTTTGCTTTTGCTCCTTTTTGATTCAGTTTTGATTCAATTTTGTTCACCCCTATATTATGGGAAGCTTTATCCAGGGAGATAGAGCCGTCCACGCGTTACTTAATCCTGCTCACACAGTTGATAGTATTGATACCTCTAACCTAAAGCATACAGCGCTTCTCGCACCAATCGTTCTCAATCCTTCAAGCAGCACCAAAGATAAATTCGGCGAGGAAGTCCCAGTACTTGGCAAGAATTGGCATGCAAACTGCACAGCTGATTCCTCTATCAAGGCCCTCCACGAGGCAGAATACTGTCCAGAAAATCACATCACCTTTGGCACCAGATATACAATCAGCTACTTCACCAAAGAAGGTGTACCTATTGACCATCCTGTCGAGGACTTCATCGAAGAACCTATCCGAGTAAAGAAATTGATGTTTAACAGACAAAGAGCCTCCAATCTCGCCGATACTCTTCACCTCGCTAGCGGTCGACACATCGATCTACAAAAGCCTTTTAAAATGGAGTCAGATACAATTGAGCACCCAAGACAGCCAATGATCCCTGGCTACTTTGATATCCATTCCGAAGTTAGTCTCTCATCCATCAAAGATAAATGTGTGGATGAAAGGGTCACTATAACCCCCGTCCCTAGCAACCAAGATAAGCCTTCGATAGATAGCAGTCTCGGAATCAAAATCTCTAATACCATAAGCGACATGGCTACTGTAGGACTACAAGTTGTTGATCATCTGGATGAAAAACCAGCTACTCGTGCCCAATTTTCTTTTCATAACCCGGATCATGAATCGACGGAGCAATATAGCGCTACAATGCCAGCCACCAGCTATCAAGATAATTCTGCCAGAGATGGCAGTTTCGGATGCAGAGTTTCTAATACCATGCGTAACGTTGCTTCTATAGGACTTCAAGTTGTTAACGACTTGGATGAAAAAGCTGCTGCACGCGCTCAATTCTCCTTTGATGGCGCAAAAGATCAATATTCGGATAATCATGTCACCACAATGCCTTTAAGCAGACGTCACGACAAGTCTTCGACAAACAGCAGTTTAGGAAGCAGAGTTTCTAGCAGCATGCGTAATTTGGCTGAAGCTGGCTTACAAGTTATTCATGATTTAGACGAGAAAGCCGCTCGTCACGCTCGATTCTCCCTAGACAGTCCAACCCCTATAGCTCATGAGCCCGCTAACACAATTCAAACAAATCCTTTCGAGAAATGGCTCCATACCATTAAGCGAAGAGGTGGACATAGAAAAGCCACCAGCTGTGATATGCCAAGGAATGGGATTGAAGGGGGCATATATGAAAGACCCAACACAACAGAAAGCCGACCAGGCCACAGAAAATCCTTATCGGGCAGCTCTTTCGGTTTTGTGAGTAATATGAAGAGTGTAGGTACCAGTCTTGCAAGCTTTAGTATTGCACCACGCTCAAGGACTGGCGTTTCTTCTCGTCATCAACGAACCGATTATAGCAGTAGAGCATCGTACGCTGTAAGTATCATTCTTCTAATCACAAACTTACGAATATGCCAGAATTGCTCTTGAAATACAAAAGACGGCAATTCAAATGCTAATACAATCCTACAGGGAAGAGCTTCTGAAGATAATTCAAATTGCTTGTCCCGAGGCTTTATCCTGGATAAGGATGTTCTCAAACGTATGGAGCAACGTCAAGGTGTCATCGAGGAAATCCTTTCCACCGAGAAGGCTTATCTAGATGATATTCGGGCTCTCATACGTGTATGCGACAAGAAGTCCACTCTACTTGACTCTTTCACTGACACTCTGCTAGGTTTTTGATGGTCTTTTACTCGCCATTCCAATTCTCTCCCAGAGCTTACGCAAGTCAATTGCTCTCACACTGAAAGATATATGGACTCACAATAACGAACTCTACAATGAACTTGTCAAAGTTGTAGCCAATACCAATAAATTCTCTGGAGTAATCTCGGTTGATCTACCAAGTCATCCGCCCGTCAAGGGACATAAGAGATGGCAAAGCCTGGGAGAAGTACCTGCTTCAGAGTCTACTGAGAGCCGTGGCCGACATATTGGTGACCCGAAGGTAGCGGGAGAGATTGCGAAGGTCTTTTGTGGAAAGGTTCAAACAGTGCGTTTTGTTTGATGGCATATATTCTAACACATAATAAGCAGATCCCAGGCTTGTTCTTATACGAATCATATGGTATTATGCATAAGGAATTGATGAAGCAGATCCATACAGCATATCGAACAACCGATGAATGGAAAGATTTTAATCAAGCAATTCGGTCGACTGAGGAAATGATTGTCTCTACGGATAATCGAAAGAGTGGCTCCCAAAAAGGAAGAATTTTCGAGGATTATTTCATCAAGGTAATGATCTAACTTCCCTAAAATTTGCGATCAATATTAACGATATCCAAGCCTATCCATCGCATCGCTAGATACGAGGTTTTGTTTGGTCGTCTCCTAGAACAAAGCCCAGTTTGCGATTGCCCAGAATCCTCAACCACGGTAGAGACGACTCTTTTCCGAATCAAAGAATTACACAAGACGATGAATTCCGCGGCAGGTAATCATCAAAAAGTAACTACCATGTCAAGAACATGGCTGTTACAGGACCATTTGGTATTCACAAGTCAAGTACGTCTTTGAAATCCACCCGCGCGTTTTTCTTGCTAATATTATGTAGCCGGAAAGTAGATCTCGCGATAAGATTCGTACCCTAGAGCAGAATCATTTGTGTGGTGTGCTTCATGCTTGTTGGCAGACGAAAGATACTGTTGCGGGACATAATATCACCGGGCAGTACTTTATAGCTCTCTTGTATGAGAAATTTTTTGTCCTTGCCCAGCCTTCTGGGAATCAGGATGAGTTTTATGCGGTCCAGGCTTGTATTCCGATTAGTGAGCTTAGTGTGGAGGATGTTGATAATGGTAAAGGTATGTAATTATCTGCTTGATTCTATTAAATTTACTACGCTGCTGCGTAGATTCTAACATTTGGAATAGGTTTACAATGCCACACGGCGCCTCATTCATGGAAGATAGTCTTTGAGCACATTTCTCAACTTTTCGAAATTATTATGAGTGCATGCTCAGCAAAGGAGGAGTTAGAGTGGAAGAGCCGCCTTATTGATCGTTCTGGGAAGCAATGTGATAGCACTGTTCAACAGGAAATGACTGCATCGTTGTCACTTGATCTCAAACCAATGGGAACTATCTATGGAAAACCAGGTAAGTTCACACACTCATAGTACCTTCCGACAAGACAACTAATCTACCTCAAACCAGGCACCACCGCTCGCCGCAAGTCTATCCACAGAGCCACAACAATGAAAGGACAAACCACCATTCCCCGCAGCGTCATCGTAAGGAACACAAGCGCGGCAACTGAACCCTCCCTCTCCAGCTCCTCATCGCAACTCTCAATCAACAGATCCCAATCCCTAGCCGGTCCACATCGCCCCACTATCCTCGCTCCTCCACGCACCGAACGCGTTCGTCTCGAAACCCTCCTCGCCGACGTCTGGACCCGCGATATCATCCCCTATCCTGGCATGGGCAGCAAACCCCACAGGGAACACACGGTCCGCGCATCCGCCACTTCCATGATGCGTAAAATTAGCCACGCGAGTATTTCTAGCATTACGAAACGCTCTGGTACAGGTAGTATAGCTAGTCTCCACAAGAGCGAAGATCACACAGCAACAGAGTTGGATAGTTTAAGACCGATGATTCTTAATCGCCAAGCTCGTCATAATTCAAGTGATAGTATCCCATTACCTGATCTCGAACACTCTGTATCGCAAGATACGAGTTCTGGAAGACATGGCTCTCGTCTTGCGGTAATCATCGACGAGAAGGAAAGTAACCCTAGTACGAATGGTGCGCGCTCCACAAGCGGTAGTCCAATTATGGCGCGACTAGCAAGTTTCAGAAGTAAAAAGAGTGAAGGATCGCTAGCCGATTCGTTAATTTCTAAACTTTCTACTGCTTCGAAATCTCCATCCGGGAAGAGTTCATTAGCTTTACCGGTTGTGACGGCGGCGCATCATGGAGAGGAATTGAGAAAGGAGAATGTGTTGCATTTGTTGAAGATGTTGGATGATGGTGTTGATGGGGAGGAGGCGGCGGGAGATTTGTTGCAGGCGCAGCAGAGGAAGGGGAGGAATAGGACGATGCTTGTGGAAGGGTTTAAGAATTTTTTTCGTTGAATGAATTCGAAGGGGTGTGGATTTTTGGGTTGGGTTTGTATATTTTCTTAGGGAGTATCTTTTTATAATAGAGAATATTAATGATTATTTGATATTTGTGGGGTGGTGTTTTGTGATTGTGTAGATAGCTCTTCAGTGATGAAGGCTTTACCTCTATACTTGAGACGTTGATGATTGTCTTTCGTTGGACTTAAATGCTAGGACTAGGATACTATTTCTCCAAGGTTCATGGGATATTTAACTGTAATCCTCGACTTTGATGCCTATATACACTAAGAAAGTCTCACTCATACATTGAAGCTACGCAAGTAAAATACTTCATTGAGACAATATTCTTTTTAAATCCTACAAAAACTCCATATAACCATTCAACTCAATATAACCTTATTATATTGACTACAGTATCTTAAATATTTCCACAATACAATCTAAAAATCCAAATAATCTATAAAATACCCTAATCTCACTTCCAAATCCAAAACAATCCGCTCCAACCGCAAATTCATCTTAACCTTCCTCCAATACTACTTACTACCTCATCTTCTTCCCCCCCTAATCGCCGGTTGATTAATTTTATTAGACTTCCTCTAAACCCCACTCCAACACTATTCCATACCTTATTTCTAAACCGTTGAATCACCCATCTTATTTATTCGCGCATTCGAACTTCGAAGTCACGCTTTAGTGTCACATAATTCATACTTATTATAAACTAGATGCGTACGTACGTACGAACTTTGAATGTTCCATATAAGATTATAATAGAAATCATAATAATCGAATAGGAATTTGATGCGCGATTTGGATGTTTTCATGTGTTGGGTATTAAATATGTTTCTTATTGCTTGACTGCAAGTACAGCATGACTTTTTCTTCTTGTTGTTTTCCGAATCAAGTCTACGATCATCGCTCTGTATATTAAACATACAAAGAATATCGCTTCAAACCAACAGCAAAAAGAACTTCCTCGTAAGTCTTAGTATTTATTACCCAGCCTTCCAAAACGAGAAGAAAAAGAAAAAAGAAAAAAGATATCGGAATCTTACCCAAAAAAGCACTAAGCCTCCCCTTCACACAAATCCGATCAACACCCAACCGCATAGCAAACTAATAATACTCGAAGACTTTTACTACTCTACCCCGTTGTGAAACTCTCCATCCAGCCCCAATCTTACCCTGAATTCTTAGCTAAATATACCAGGTAGGTATACTCATATTTGACATGACTCTATAAAACCTAAGTGAAGAAGTCCTCATCAGCTAGATTATTGAACCATCGAGCCAATAACCTTAAAGTTGTCGCTAAGTGGTGGTTGATAGACATGAGTAACGATTAAGGAAGAGATGAATGGAATTGTAGAGAGCGAGCGAGATTTGTAACTTGTTATCTAGGAGAGTGTGCTCAAGGTGAATTGTGGGAATTTTTGATCTTCTCGTGGTGTTTTTATAGTAGAGCGATGATATTTGCTCAAAGATGGGCTTTCACCGTTTTTATATAGCATTGCTGCGATATATTTAGAGAGAATTTGTTGCTGAATAGGATGTATGTAGTTCTGCACTGTGTATATGTACCGATCTCAGCTTAGTGCTCGGCGTCCCTTGATGCATAACTGGTCATAGTAAGGGCGCGATATCAGGTTTGCAGCAAGACGCACACGTAGGCAGATTCGAGTAGTAACTTACGCTTATTCCGTCTTGCATCTTGTAATATGACAAGATTTCACTAGACAGAAGCGAGGACTCGGAAATATGTACTAAATGTTTCCAAGAGCATGCTTACAAGCTTTCAGGGTCTATTATGACTTCACCATTTCAAGCCAGGGTCACGGGAAAACCTTCAGAGGTGACACACCTGTCAGCCTAGTTTACTACTAAGGCGCCTTGTGCAGCTCCAGCTACCATGACTAATTCATGAAACAAACGGCAATAACGAATACGAGTAGTTCAAGACGACGGACGTCATGTGAGCTGGAATATGTTACCGACTTTATTTTTAACCGAAGCTTTCCCCCTTTATCAAATTTGCTCGTGACGAGGATATTTACTTGCTGTCTTGATGGGAAATGTCCCACTCATATCGATGCTCATGCTCAGTGTCATGGTTGACCAACTAGTAAACTTCTAGTTTATCAGTGCTTGAGTGAGCGTGGTATGCTTGATTAAGTTTCGAAGAAAATTGATGGCGTTAGTGATATTTGTAAGGCGTGATAAGTATGGTTACCGAGAAATAATAACTAGATAGAATGCTGAATTGATCCGAAGCTTACTTGGCATCGTCGGGGTGCATCGACACAAAATGAATGGGGGATGGTTGTGATGGTTGTGATGAATTTGAAGAGTTTTAGTTTCCGGTAAGTAGGTAGTTACTATGCTTACCGTCGCCCATCATATCAAAAGGAATATCCGTCTTCAATAATACCATTGAGCTTCAAATGATGAATAAATAGAATTTGTAGATGATGGAATAGGACAGAGTTTAAATTTGTTGTTGGATATTGGGATTGGGGGCCAGGAGGTGGCCAGGTAGCATACGGAGTACATTAATATATAGATAGTATAGATAAGATCTGAAAGCGCAATCTCGGTTTAGTCCTTATCACTCAGGCCCGTTTGGTGACATGACAGGTAAATTGAAATCCGGCAAACGATAATGATAAAGATAACTATAACTATAAAGAGACGGTGAAATATTTTTGTTAATATCCAGACTCGATATCCGCCATATTCATTATAACATTCATGAGATTGAAAATTACCAGATTAGTCACGAATGTAGCATAATGGCAATGTAACCTATAGTTATTATAGTGGCTTGGCTGCGCAGGGCAGTTTTTGCCTTGATGACTGCATGGTGAGCTTGCTCACGGTACAGAAGTACAACCAAGAGTTACACAACTAGGATCGCATGCGATACGAGACAGCGATGTTGTGAATTGAATTGACAAATCGGATATTTACAAATGCGAATGATGTGCGAATAAGAAGGGTACGGCGTACGTACTTGCGAAGAAGCGCGCGCATGGTTAATGGCCAATGGTAATAGTGGCAGGTAGTAAGGTATAGAGCAGAGTATAATAAAGAAAGAATAAATCCTTTCATGTTGGTTTTGGGTTGAGATTTTCTTTAGATAAAGAAAATGGGGTGGATTGTAAAGATTCACATGTTTACCGAATAACATTCTCATTCGGAAAAGGTAAAGGGAAAGGAAGCAAACGGTAAACATTATGCGATGACAACTGCCCCACCTACTGCAAACAGTAATTACTATTATGTCTTCCTACGGCCGACGGGAGACATCGTTTCTCCTATGGAGTTCTTTCTTTTCCCCTCTCCCTATCAATGCATCATCAAAGCACCCAAGCACCCAAGCACCCCGTTTTATAATAGTACGGACTAGGTAGTTACTCAAAGTCTCAAACTGCTACAATCAAGACTTTAGTCACTAATGATCAAGTTTTTGAAAATGTTTAATTCGGATTATTACTCATTGAATCCATGGTGTTAGCTAGTAGGTAGGTAGGCACTAGGTATCCATGATGTGAATGAATGAATGAATGTACAAGATATCCAATTTAGATGTATGGTATCCATATATTTACCACACCATATCCAATACTGATACAGTATACGAGTATATACGATAAATACAAGCACGACTCGAAATCCGACCCGACACACGGATAAAGGATTTTCAACAGGATTTGTCATCTCATCTCAAAACATCTTCCCTCAAGCCTTCAAGGTCTTTTTCTTCTTTGTTTTCAGCCCCCGTTCGATGGTATCAGCTCATTTGATTGCTGCGCCTTGTGGAGGATCGCATGCATACCTACCTAGGTAGCTACTACATCTACCTACACTCCGTAATACACCTCATCATACTATGAGGTAATTGTGCACCGAATAACATTTCATTATGCAGAATCTTTTGCCAACTCAAGCGCCCAAGCCAAACTCTCAACTGATTTTAACTAAAGAGAGTTAATAACACTTATCCATCAAAAGAAAGCGGACTTGATTGAATTCTCCATAAACCAAATAAATCAAAGCCGGTAATCCGCAGCTTAGTGTAACAAAAGTGGTGGCTTGTATCTCGCATTCCTTCTGTTAATATACATACTCCAGTACCTACAAGTACATACATGCCCCCCTTGCATATATAATCTGGGATCCCCGAGATACCCGGAAACATCAACTTTTCAAACTTCACTACTGCAGAATCGAGTTAGTAATGATACCTAGGTACGGAATATATGGATCTTTAAGTCACCGCAGTTCTTGAGACAACTCCCCCACCCCACCATAACTAGGTTAGCCATTTCTACTTTCGACAAGGCTGGAAAATACACAAAAAGCTGTAGCCTGTGCAGTCAGTGTTCATGCGTACATACAGCAGCAACTCAAGTTAATTACCTACCTACACAACCGTCACAACGACATTAAAAAGTTTGGTTACATCGCCTACCTAGCAAGGTTAAGGTCAACAACGTCGCAGCACGGAGTTGATTCAAATCTCCTGTTCCTTCCTAAGATCTTACCCGGTGTCTTCTAATAATAATTTAACCAACTACAACAACAATACAACTGGCTTACCTCTCCAATCACATCCAACAAATCAAAAAACGGAAGTTACCGACTCGGTGGGAATTTTGCATACCTACAGAGTTACCTACTCCGTACAACTTATCGTTCCTGACTCCCTGTAGATCTCCCGTGCAAATTTACTAGCAAGGTACTAAAAGCTTAACACTTTAACACCAGAGAAGTGTGGGCCTGCGTCATTTGGACATATAAAAGGACCAAGCCTCGTTGGGATATGGCTCATCAGTTACCATTTTAGTTTCTTTATAATCCCAAACATCATCTTCCGACAAGCACGGAGGAAGGAGAAAACATTTGACTTCTATTTTTTAATATCTTTTTTTATTATATTTATCTTTTTTATAAATCTTCTTTCTCTTTCTTCTTTCTATTTCGAGATATTTTCAACTTCATCTTGCGTTGCTTTTTATTTGTTCTTGAATATTCTATCTACCTGCCTACAGGTAGCAAGACAATATGAAAGGTTTTGGAGCTATACTCGCTTCCGTTGCATTAACTTCAATATGTGATGGTATGTATTACTCCAAAGAGAGTTCCGAGTTCAACTTTGGTTAACCCATTTATAGCTCGTCAATTGGTTTTACCTAGAGATGCATCTCCGGAAACTGTCGCTGCTGAAGTATTGGCGGCACCGATGGTAGCTTTGAAGCGTGCATTACCAGATTCGCCAACAGGAAGCTATACACCAGGAGCGGTAGACTGTCCCGATACGAGACCAACAATTAGAACCGCCAATGAATTATCCGCCAATGAAACATCATGGCTTCGACTACGGAGAAATAATACCATTCAACCCATGATAACTTTCCTCGAAAGGATGAACATTACAGGATTCAATGCGGCTGAATATATCAACAGTGTCTCAAACAATGCATCCACATTACCAAATATTGGTATAGCAATTTCCGGAGGGGGTTATCGTGCAATGTTAAATGGTGCTGGATTTCTTGCTGCGGCCGATGATCGAACCACAAATTCTACCAACACTGGACAAATTGGTGGTCTCCTACAAGCTTCCACCTATCTTGCTGGTCTTTCTGGCGGTGGGTGGTTGGTTGGTTCGATTTATACCAACAACTTTAGCACCGTCGAAGCTTTACGAGATGGTTCCGATGTGTGGAATTTTGATAACTCGATCTTCGAAGGACCTAACGATGATGGCATTCAAATCTTGAGCACTGCTGATTACTATAGTACCATTGAATCTCAAGTTAAAGGAAAGGCGAATGCTCCGCTCAACTTCAACACTTCCGTCACCGATTATTGGGGCCGTGCATTATCTTTCCAACTTGTCAATGCTACGGATGGTGGGCCGGCCTACACCTTTTCGTCAATCGCGCTAGAGGACAACTTCGCAAAGGCTAATATCCCAATGCCTTTTCTCGTCGCCGATGGCCGTGCGCCATACACTGAGATTATCGCACTCAACTCCACCGTCTACGAATTTAATCCATTTGAGCTGGGTTCATGGGACCCTACGACATATGCATTTGCACCGCTGCGATATATCGGTTCGAACTTCACCGCCGGAGCCATTCCGGACGGTCAGCAATGCGTTCGTGGTTTTGATCAGGTCGGCTACGTGATGGGTACTTCATCCACTCTTTTCAATCAATTCTTGCTTCAAGCCAACTCGACTTCACTTCCAAGCTTCGTTACTCAAGCCTTCACCGCCATTCTCGACAAAGTAGGATTCACCAACAATGATATCGCGCAATATCAACCTAACCCTTTTTACGGATACAACAATGCAACCAATCGAAATGCCCAAACTACACAACTAGATTTGGTCGATGGTGGTGAAGATGGCCAGAATATTCCTCTTTACCCACTCATTCAACCTATCCGTGAAGTGGATGTAATCTTCGCGGTCGACTCATCCGCAGACACGGATTTCTTTTGGCCCAACGGAACTTCTCTCGTTGCAACCTGGGAACGCTCTCAAAATGAAACTATTGCAAACGGAACGGCTTTCCCTTCAGTTCCTGGTCAAAATACATTCGTCAATCTTGGCCTTAACAAACGTCCCAGTTTCTTTGGTTGTGATCCTTCAAATTCTACAGGACCGACACCTTTGATCGTCTATATTCCTAATGCCCCCTATATCTACCATTCCAATGTATCGACCTTTGACCCGTCGTATACCAACGAGGAACGCAACCTTATCATTAGAAACGGTTACGAGGTCGCCACAATGGCTAATGGTACCATTGATCCAGATTGGCCAACATGCGTTGGCTGCGCTATCATTTCCCGCTCATTTCACAAGACCAATACCGCCGTACCCGATGTATGCACCGCTTGTTTCAACAAATACTGTTGGAATGGTACTTTGAATACTAGTGCTGTTGAATACGATCCCGCGTACATCGCGTCTTCTGGTGTCTCCTTGCAAGGAAGCAAATTCATGAGCATTGTCGTCGCTTTAACTGCTGCTGCATGTATTTTGTTTGCATAAGGGTGAAAATTGTATTTTGGGATTGGATTATAAAAAATTGGAAAAGATGTGGGAATTTTGTATATATATCGATGTTCTAATGATGGGAGACCGGGGTGTAATTATATTTCGCATTTTATTTCTTTGAGGATTGATATTAGTCTTGAGGAACTGTCGGATTATTTCAGACTAGATGTTAGAATGTTCAATAATACCTAGTTTCTCCAGCTACAGAAAGTTCGTCGGATAGTGGGATGTTTAAGAACATGAGGGGTCGGTGGTCTTTTGTTGATTGATGTAAGATTAGGTTCCGTGAGTTTAGATGATATTGTCAATTTGAACGTTCAATCGGTAAACTAAGACTTATTACCTAGTATAATGTGACAGGCCATGAAATGACCTATGTTAGGCAAAATGACGTTGTTGCTACGAAAATGCTTATATCACGTGATGGCAATATGCTCGTTGATCTGGCAACCTTGGGCGGTGAAAAGCTTTGTTTATCAATATTTGCCCTTGCATGAATGTAAAATATAGCTTCTCAAAATCAACAATATCCACGACAAACATTCATATCACACCCAATGTAACTCTTTGCGGTCGAATCCAAATTTTACTAACATTCAAAAATCAATTTATTTTACAGCAATGGATCAATCACCCCCCAAACGTGTTACCCGCGCGCGAGCAGCCGCAAAGTCAACGAAAGACACTGTTATTAAAACTGCTAGAATCGCACCTACCGCATCGAAATCAGCAAACATTAGCCGTGGTACGACTAGTACGAAGAGAAAGACCAGAGCAGATGATGATGAGGAGGAGCAAACTGAAGAATTGGCAGAAGAGACCAAGCCAGAACCAAAAACCACTCGAGGACGACCGAGAAAAGCTGCACAATTAGAGACGGAGGTAGAGGAAACCATGGCTCCTGCGAAAGTCACTCGAGGTCGACCAAAGAAAGCTACAATTGAAGCGCCAGCACCTCAAGCCGCAAGATCCTTGAGAGGACGAGCGAAGAAGGATGAGGTTGAGCCTCAAGCGGAATCAGAATCAACCGTGACGGAGGAACCTGTAAAGAAAGTCACCCGCACCCGAGCTCCTTCTGCTACAATTTCACGCGCAATGGGACCAAAGAAGAGGGTCAAGTTTGAGGAACCAGATAAGGAGAATATTTTACCACCAACCAGAGCAAAGCCCAAGGCAGCAGGAACAGCTACTGGACTACGAGCGAAACCGGTTCGAAAGCCTGCATCATCTGCAACCGCTTCAACTCGTGCAACTCGTGCTAGAGCCAAGCCTGGCCAGGACGAGAAGGTAGAGAAACCATTACCGTTAAGCCCGAAGAAAGCGACACAAGTTAATGCGAACAAGGGACAATCGTCTGAGGATGAATTATCAACAACAGTGAAGACTCCAATGAAATCATTGATGAAAAGTCCTGTCAAACCGCCTGGAAGTATTTTCGATACTGCGAAAAAGATTGATTTTTCAACATCTCTTGCAACACAAAAGCCTATCGAAGGTGGCAAATTAGATTTCCAAGCGTCTATTATGATGAGTCCAGCTCGTCGGCCCCCACAAACTGCAGAGAAGAAACTGGATATCGCTACATCTTTTGCTGACAAGCCTTCAATGGAACCTACCCAGATTTTCAATGCATCAATGACAAGCCCTGCTCGACGCCCACCACAATCATCGCCTTTCAAAGAGACGTTGAAATTAAATGCGCAAAGATTCGAATTCGGACACAGTATGCGATCACCTTTTAAGCCTAATTTATTTGCACCAGAACCTTCAACAACAGCATCTCCACTCAAAGCTTCCCTTCTTCAATCACCGGCTAGGAGACCACAATCACCCACCAAAGTTGATGAAGCAGGCTCACCAACTAGAAATAATCAAAGTGCTTCAATATTCGCCGCAACTCCAAAAGTCAGCACTTTTAAGATCTCGAGATTTGAAACTCCAAGAACTTTAATGAAGAGCGCAATTCGTCCTGGCCCTATGTTTCCCCCGATTCCGTCAAGTACCTTGAAGAACTATGTCTCGAATGGTAGTCCATTGCCAAAGGAGGCAAAATCTTTAGCGACTCCCGTCCTGGAATTTTCTGGTCGACTTTCATCCATCTTACCTCGTTCTGCTGACCCGGCTCTCTCATCAGCTGTTGGACTTCCTCCTCAAATAGATGAGCCTGTAAAATCCGTTGCAGATGATATCCAAGAAAAATTCGATGATCCTATGACTGTCGACAACACAGATGAAATAGTCGATACAATCGAAGCTCAAAGTACCACTCCACCATGTTCACCTCCTACAAATAGTACTATCGGTGGTTCATTCCAACTCAGGGAAGAGAAAATTTCAATTGATGATGATTCAGACTCAGAAGATGAGCTCGCTTCTGTGGCTAAAGAACATTCACCCACTCCGCTTGCCGATTTCCCGATCTCTACCAACAATTTTGTATCTTCTCCATCGACACTTGCCAAGTTTGATAGTATCAACAGAACTCCCAAGATGGCAACGGTTCAATCATCTGCTCGATATTCACGCAAATTCAACCAGGAGAAGATTGGTTTCACTCCTTTGGCGAAACAGTTGAGTGATTGGATGGCCGCGAGCTCTGAGGAGTCTAGTGAATGCGATGACGACCTTGATGAGCCTCTTTCACCCACACGAAAACCAGCGGAAAAGGAATTGTCTGTCGATATGGGCAAGACTGCGGCATCTCCTGCTGTTGCTTCACCAGCTAAAAGTAGTTATTTCGAGGATGAAATGAAAATTCGAGACGAGCTCAACATGGCAGAAAACGAATCTACTCCTTTTGACGAGGTTGAGGCCGAGAACAGTGAGCCAGAGTTCAACGATATGGAATTACTTGAGGAAGATATCGACCTTGCAGAAGAAGCGGATGAGTTATCGATGTTGGACCCTGAAGCTTTTGAAGAAGCTAATGACGAGGAAAATGAAGAAAGCCAAGAGGAGAATGACGAAGAGAGCCAAGACGGAAATGATGAAGAGGGAGAATATGAAGCAACCATCATGGGTAACAACTTCCAAGAACCTGTGCTTGTGCCAGAGCCCACTCCCTCAGAGCCTAGTCAGGAATATGGAGATGAGAATGAAGTGCCGATTGATCCCGCACTATTAGCCTCTACACCTCAATCACTAGCCGCGCCAGTCTTCACAACCCCTAAACGTGTCTTGACCGAAAGGACATTCCATACCGTCGCAAAAGTGCCGCTTAAAGATGCTCATGAAACTCCAATGCGTCCATTGCAAGCAAAGAAAAGCGCTAGTATCTCCAAGCTTTCATTCGCACGACCATCTAGCCCGTTATCTCACAATAATACTGTCACTCCATACTCACCCTCAAAAAGTACACCAAAATCAAAAAAGAGTCAGAAATTCACTGAGAGTGCAGGCAGCCAAGAATTTACTACTCCCACTAAGTCAGAAACTGTTACATGGTTTACAAACGCAACGCCAGCTCGTACACCACATCCTGATCTAAGTGCAGCACTTTTGAGGGGAGCTGTAGTCTTTGTTGATGTACACACCACTGAGGGTGCTGATGCTAGTGGTCTATTCACTGAATTGCTTACACAAATGGGAGCGAAATGTGTTAAGACTTGGTCGTGGAATCCAAACAGTGATGATGGAAGCAAAATTGGAATTACCCATATTGTCTTCAAAGATGGTGGAAAAAGAACTCTCGAGAAAGCTAGGCAAACTGGAGGAGTTGTTTCTTGTGTTGGTGTTGGATGGGTTTTAGAGTGAGCTTCTGCGAAAGATATGTTTTAAGATAATTTGCTAATATGCCAATAGCTGTGAACGCGAAAACCAATGGCTTGATGAAGCTGCTTATGCAGTCGATACATCCATGGTTCCACGAGGTGGTGCACGTCGTCGTAAGAGTATGGAACCTCGTGCACTTGCTAATTTCAATGGTACTCTTGTTCCTTCAACTGTTCCTGCGAAATCTGCATATTCAACCTTAACCTATCCTGATACAACTCCACTTACACTCAAATCCAAGAGAAGAGAATCAGTACAATGGCAAAGATCACCTATTCCTAACGAAGAAGGAGATGTGGATGAATTGGGTGAAGATAATTGGATGTTAAGTCCTGTTCCAGCTACACCTGCTCCGGAAACCATTAGTGCATATGCGGAAGAGGGATTATGGGGTGCTGAAACACCAGGTGCTCAAACACCTTATTTCTTTAAGAAAGATAAATTGGTACAAATGACGGCTCCAGGTGGAAACAAAAAGTTTGTAAATTTTGAGGGGGGTGAGGGTGAGAATAGTGAAAGTGGAAATTCGGGAGATGGATTGAGTTTCTTGAGAAAAGATAAGGAACAACAAAGTGTTATGATGAGATTAATGGCTGCTAGGAGAAAAAGTTTACAATGGGCTCCAAAGGTAGGAAGTCCACTGGCTAGAAGATTTGATGGTGGTTTGTGAGTTGGAGTTGGAGTTGGATGAGAATATGAATCTGGATTGCATGGGAGTTTGGGTTAGCTATAGGGAATACAGGTGACTGACCTGTTTGTGATAGAGATGTTGCTATGGCTGCATTGTATGTATGTATTGATTGCATTGATTGCATTGGGCGAGGATATAGTTTTTTAGACAGATGTAATTTATTGATGTATTCTTTATTGACTTATATTGATTTGATTGTTTGATTGGTGGTTTGGTTTTATGGGTGATTGGTGAGTGATTGGTTAATGGTGGAGGCTTATTGTTTATTATTGGCTTGATCGAGTAAGATCAAATCAAATTAATGATGGTGCTGTTGATTAGGGTTTAATAGAGTGATGGAGTGATGAGTGATTAATAAAGGACTATTTATTTGAAGTCGAAGTTTTGGTAAGATTATAAAAAAGCCGTCAAATATGCAAGGCATTACCGGTGAGCCCGTTCCCAAAAAATATAGCCTTTCATCCCCAGCCTCGTCAAAATAAATTTCTCCTCAAATTCCCCCCCCAAAAATATATAATTTTCTAAATTTCTCCATCTATTCATTTTCTCAATTAAATGAATTGAACCAATTGAACCGCACAATTCCCTTCAGTTATAGAAAAATAATTATGTCATTATTCCCATAACATAACCCTCCAACCATCCATTACAAAAAAGCATCCATCCATCCATCAAAACCACCATGTTCGAAAACCTCTGCACCCTCCCTCTCAGCTCCGAACTCTTCACTCAAACTCTCCACCCTACAGAACCCATTCTTGCAGTTGGTCTTTCGGGCGGTCATGTGCATGCTTTTCGTTTACCGGTTGAGGAACAGGAGCTGGATGAGCATGGTGATGCGGATGGGAATGGGAGTGTGCTGAGTACGGGTACGAGTACAATTGAAACGGAGTGGAGGACTAGGAGACATAAGGGTAGTT
Organism: Sclerotinia sclerotiorum 1980 UF-70; assembly: GCF_000146945.2. NCBI lineage: Eukaryota > Fungi > Ascomycota > Leotiomycetes > Helotiales > Sclerotiniaceae > Sclerotinia > Sclerotinia sclerotiorum. The sequence goes on from NW_001820831.1 coordinate 1,453,535, forward strand.
GTAGGACTTTGGGGTTTAGTGGAGATGGGGGAGGTTTGTTCTTTTCTGTTTAGTTTTAATCAATGAGTTTTTTTGGGGGGGGTTTTTTTTTTCCATTAATTACTGACTTCAAAACACCAGTTCTCTACTCCGCAGGCACAGATTCCCTCCTCAAAGCAGCTGCTTCTGCTACCGGCCAAGTAATCTCCAAAATCCGCATTCCGAATTCCAACACCGATGCACTGGATCCCCCAACCCTTCTCCATGCACTATCACCCCAAACTCTCCTCCTCGCCACCGATTCCTGCGCTTTACATCTCTATGATCTCCGCGACGTGTCATCTTTCAAATCTGGTAAACCGGCGCAAACGCATTATCCGCATGATGATTACATATCGAGTTTATCGCCGCTTCCTCCTACGGAAATGAGCACGAGCGGGTTTAGTAAACAGTGGGTTACGACGGGGGGAACGACATTAGCGGTGACGGATTTGAGGAGGGGGGTTTTGGTTAAGAGTGAGGATCAGGAGGAGGAGTTGTTGAGTAGTGTTTTTGTGGGGGGGTTGCCGGCGAGGGGAAAGTATGGGAGGGAGAAGGTTTGTGTGGGGAATGGGAATGGGGTGGTTACGCTTTGGGAGAAGGGGGTGTGGGATGATCAGTCTGAGAGAATTATTGTGGATGGGGGTGGGAAGGCTGGGGGGGAGAGTTTGGATTCTATGGTTGCGGTGCCAGAGGAGTTGGAGGGTTCGTATGGGGGGAAATGTGTCGTGGTTGGGTGTGGTGATGGGAGTGTAAGGGTTGTGAGGGTGGGAGGGATGAAGGGTGTAGTGGAGGATTTAAAACATGATGATATTGAAGCGGTGGTTGCGGTGGGATTTGATATTGGGGGAAGATTAATTTCTGGAGGTGGAGAAACAGTTAAAGTCTGGCAGGAAAAAGTCGAGGATGAAGAAGAGGAAGAAGAGGAAGAACAAGAAGATATTGAAGATCATGATGATGATGTCATAGGGGGAAGTGGAAAAAGAACATTAGAAAAAGATAGCGATGATAGTGATGTAAAGGCAGATAGTAGTGATGAGGAAGATGGAGGTCGTAAGAAACGTAAGAAGAAGAAGAGGGGTAAGAAAGGTCAGGTGGGGAATGGCATTTTGGGTTTTAAGGGGATGGAATGATAAATTTTAGTTGGTTTGGTTGAAAAATACTCTCTGTAAGATTATTATTTTTTTGTGTAGTGTAGTATAACGTCCAAAATTTGTAAATCAAAATTATATATAAATGGAAAGAAGGTGAAAGATTGTAGATATATAAATTTACGGCAAATTACTTTTCATATCATCAAAACCGGAATTAATTAATTTACTCTTATACCATTTAGAATCTATAGTACGGGAAGGATAGAATCAATCTATGGTGGAAAAATGGAATAGTGGAGAGGTGAGGGAGTGGAAGTGTGAAAGGGTGGTGCAATTTATAAAAAGTTAGAATCTAATATAGTAGAGTGATAAAATCTGTCTGTAATGGAGAAGTGGAATCTATACTATAGATTCTAAATGGTATGAGAGTAGAATGACCTCACTTTTTGTGGTATAGAAGAAGTATGTTAAAAGGAATAGAAGTTACCGGTACTAATCACGTGTCGTGATTAGTAATACGGTTACCTAAACAGGCTAGATTAGACGAACCATAAGCAGGCATATTGGTCCCCTCCGAGGATACCAAGAGGAGATCTTAATATGCCTACACACGTAGTAATATAGTCAATATAGAGGCCTCTTCCACCCAATCTTTTAATAAAGTAGATAGTTTGAGGTTATTTTAAAGGCTTGGATGGGTGGATAGATGAATAGGGAAATTGGGGAGTAATAGGTTTTGTTGTTGTAAGATTATATTTTTATGGGGAATGTATTGTTATTATTGTTGGTCTTTCATCTGTCTGTTGTTTAGAGATTGATGATTTGAAATATAAGATTTAGAATCGAAATATATAAGAGCTTACCGGGCACTGGATTCATATAATAAAAAAATAAAATAAAAAAAAGATATAATAATTACCTAGTAGGGTTGATGGGCTAATAAAAATATAAGATTATGTTAAAGTGAATGGTTCCTGCGTAGCACGTGCACAGGGCACTAGTCCTATTAGGACTAGATTGAGAAGCTCTCTGTAAGAGAGCTTCGCACTTCCGTAGAACTTAGAAGAGAGATGAACCTACTAGACCAATATTACCTCAGTTCTGCCCTATCAGCTTCCCACTATTCCCTGTGTGAGGTCATTCCTTTTAACAGATTAGAAGAATGATCTTTTATGAGAGTTCACCCGCACAGGGCAGCACTAGATGTAATCTTGTATATATGGTAGAAGTTAATAACTGTGATTTATAGTTGGGAGATTTGTATATGGGAAAAGACGAGAGCATGAAGGGCGAAATATACAGGAACCTTGGTTTCATCATGTTTGATTTCCGCTGAGGCATTGAGATCTTCCATCTGGGTCGTCTGCTGTATTGGTTTGTAATCTTATATGTTGTGGAGTATAGGTATAGGTATAGGTAGGGTGGGATGGGTTATCTTGTATTGTGTGTATGTATATAATATTATTTATTGGGGTTAGGGTCAGGGTTGAATGTGATATGATATGATGATGAATATAATGTTTTGAAATATATATTCTTCTATTGTATATAGTTTAAGTTTTTAGAAATAAGTATGGATTATTTGTTGATTAATTATAAATATATTGTTACTACTATCAAATAATTGATCAAAGACGCTCCAAATATTCTCCAAGCACTGCCCAATACACCATTCACCTAATAGACAACAAACAAACAACCACAAACTCCCCTCCCCTCTGCAGCTCCCTCTCCCTCACCAACCTCTCCGTAACCTCCCCCAACCTCCCCCTATCACACCCCCCCATTTCCCTCCCTAGCACACAAAAAAAATGATCCGCCAATCCCCTCGCCGCCTCCTCAATCCCCCTATTCCACCACATCACCTCCTTTTCCACAATGCGAATATTTTCCCCTGAAAATCCCGCTGCGAGAAGTATATTCCGCATTGTATCCTTCTGGGACCATTTTTCTACTTGTGCAGATGTGGATTTGAGGGCAGGAGAATGGGGATTTAGTATTTTGTGGATTTCGTGGAGGAGAGAGTAGAAAGGGGGGTCTTTCCAGCAGGTTATGGCGGCTTTACCGCCGGGTTTCAGAGTGCGGTTTATTTCTTTGGCGCCGGCTATAGGGTCTGAGAAGAGGGAGATGCCGAAGTTGGTCATGGAGACGTCGAATTTGTTGGTGGGGTAGGTGAGTTTGGTTCCGTCCATGATGTCGATTTCGACTCTGTCGCCCCAGTTGTTTAGGATTACGTTGTTGTTGACTAGGGCGATCATGCTGGGGGCTATATCGGCGGCGTGGACGTGGCAGGTTGGATATGCTTTTAGGAGTGCTTCGGTTGCGAAGCCCGGACCACAGGCATTGTCTAGGAAGATGGGGTTTTCGGGTAGGTCTCCGAGGAGAGATATTATGTATGCAATTATGCGACGGGTGCTACCTCCAAGATGACGCTCGTAGGTTGAGGCTTCGGAGTTGAAGGATTCATAGAGTGTGCATACATCAGACATGGTTACTGGCATTCAATGCATAAGCTAGTACGAGAGAACAAGGATTCAAATTATCTATTAATAGTATTTTGAAATAGAGTAGTTGTTGTTCAATGTACAAGCTGGTGCTAAACAACTAACGCCTAGTGTTGTATGGCGGATGAAAAGATTTGGAGACAATCATTTTGTTTGTGATATAGAAACAAACTTTTCCTACCTGGACAATTGAGACATATTTATGTTTGGAGGACTTCTATATGTATCGTCAAATAGAAAACATCTATTACGCGGTAAGTACCTAGTAATTATCCTTTATCGCCCATCTCCACTACCCAATTGTTACAGCAATTGCTGACATGCACTTGAAGACCAATTGAGCATGATAGAAATTACTTCAATGTAATTTTCTATAAGACCTCTCTACTCCATATACTTGAGTAGCTATTCAGATCCAGAACAAAGGCAGTTGCGAAATTAATCGGCCCTGTAATATTGGTCTAGACTCCGGATGCAAACAAAGACATTCGTGACAACGGACGTATGAAAGATATGAGCGGGAAACTCCACACCCGCTAGAAAGTATCCGCTTGGCGGAAGAAGCCATTCAAATTATTGAATAGTCCTAGGTAAAATGAAATGAATATTTCGTGGCCGTTGACATTGTTGTTGCGTGACAATGTTTTGTAAAGTGTATGTCATCATTTGGCGATAAAGGCACACTGGAGCCATATATAGTACCCCAGAATTCGATATATCTCGAGAGATCTATTATCGGAAAGATACAACTACTTCCGTATATATAAATGGACGAGAGGATACAGATGAGGGAGAGAAAATTCGATGATGGAAGGGCTGGAAACTCCCATGATCTGAGATCTGATACTTAATGAGCTTATGTCCACGGTTAAATATTCCATATTCGAGTAAAAAGACAAAGACTGCTTGACTTTTGATGTTCAGAATAGGAAGAAGTTGATCAGGGCAGATCTGTAAACACTAATGAACTGTGTCAATCGAAGACGATGATGACCACGCGTGAATGCTGGTAACATTAACCTACAAAGTAGACTATTCGAAAACCTAAAGCTGTATTTATCTCTATCAGAATAGCTGACTTGGAGATAAACAAAAGATTCGATGGTATTTCAAGTATAAGTCTGCAGGAAACACATCCTCATATTGACTTCAATAACGTGAATTCGCTGGATTGATGTTGAAAGATAATCCATGAACGGAATAGTATTGCTTACCTAATTAGGATGCTAATTGAGCTCACCGCTGATTGAAGAATCTAACCCTAAATAAGCGACACACCGGCAGAATACAACTACCAGCGTATTTCAAATTTTGATCACACTGATCAAGATAGACATAGGCTACTACCCAGGCCCTCCAGTAATGACTGAAAAGACCGTGATTAGACTCAATCTTTCATTTGCTTAGTGTATTGCTTGATATCTGAAGCCCCAACGGTTTTCAAACTTCACATACCAACCTAGTGGTTACCTACATAGAACAAAATATCTGAATAGAAGAACTATCTATACACGAAAAACACCCCTGATAAGTACATACATTATTACATGTAGCTTTTATAACAATAGGTATCTGACTAGCGAAAAAATGCTAGCATAAAAGGCCTCCCCCTTCTTTTCCTCTCCTTGTACTCGTACTACTCATCCATGCATCCCATCATTATAGTTCATCTTCCAACCATTCATCCCAAAATCATCGTGATAATAGTAATATAGGATGCTAACCTCCTTTAGAGACCACCTGCATGAAAACTTGAGGGGCGCGTTTGTTGTGAACCACGTATTAATGTTTTCTTCATGTGCAGCAACTGATGCAAAGAAATGCAGCGAGGATGTGCAACAATCAGATTTGGAACCTCCTTTTTTCAACCGAGAATAAAAGATGACCACCTAAATTTTATTGCCATCTTTTCACATATGTTATGATGTACCACCATCCGATTTTCCCTATCCTAAAACGCCTTGATTTAAAAATTAAAGCCTTGCGAGTAAATTGGGGTTTTCATGCAGTTGAACGAAATGACATTTTCTAGGCGTTGAGTGTAGCAGTTCTTGCCAATAAACGAACATTGTCGATAAGACCTTCCACCAACTTAAAGTAATCATTTGGCTCGCCATTTCTAGCTTTGAGACCTTGATCTATGACAGCTGCTGCTGAGAGTTCGACTTCAAGCTCATGTTCTTTTTCAGTTCGAGTTACATTCTGCTGATGTTAGTGAGGATTTTAACAAGGGACCAGAAGAAAACTCACATTCGATACCAAGCTTTGAGTGACTTGAGTGAGGTCTACTTGATAATGCGATTGTTTATAACTCAAACGGTCCTTGTTACGATCAGGCCTTTGAGCTCCGTCAGTTGAAGAGACTAGTTCTTCTACTTCACCATCAAACTTCATTTCGAAGTTTATACTAATTCGGCAATCAAGACTTAAACTAGGAAAAAAGATATCCATGTCAGCCACTCTAGCTTTGATGATCTTTGCCAAAGTTTCGCCCGTCTTCTGATCGTGAGTGACACGAACTTTGACAGTGTAACGAGGATTGAGCAAGGCCCGAAGAGCCGGAGGTAAAGTGCCATGCATTGATGAAGGCAGTTCATAAAATTTATCCGTCTCCCGTCGGTGTAAGTAATCGATCTTGACTCGTCGTTTCGGCTGACTAGGATTATTCGGAAAACAGTCCTTAACACGTTCATTCAAAAAGTCGTTTAGCTTCTTATGTTGGAACTATTACAGATGTCAGCAAGACGATACCAAGGAATGTATATAACATACCTCCGTCATTGTGCTTTTGAAAGCAATGAACTGGTTATCCATAAGTACTGTTTCCGAACGGATTGGCAAATTCAGTCGCTGGTTCGTCTCCTTACTGACAAGCTGCCCCAGCTTCGCTTCAATTTCTACCTCCACGCCTCGACTGGCCAACTCTCGTGTGTCCTCACGACTAACGACGTTCATATATAGGAAATCTGCCACCAGCTTTGTCATCTCGGCACGCGGCTGAGTGCCAGATATGCTCGGCTCCCATGGGCCGAGAGGGCCATCCCAATCAACATCATTCCCTGCAGGTCGAGGAATCGCTGGTGATGCTTGGCGCATCCCATTACTCTCTTGCTTTATTAATGTAATTGGCGGGGCTTGCGCCGAAGGTTGAGGAGTCTCTTGTCTCCCGTTGATCTTACGTCCTAAGCCCTTTATTCCTTTGGCACTTCGGGCCCATATCGGTGGCTCGGTGTATCGAGTTCTCTTTCTGGGTGGTTGCTGAGGGGACGGAGCAGTCGCAGAATTGACTTGATGATCGCCGTTGATTTCTGGCTTAACATCGTACTGCTCAACTCGTTGTGGTGCTTCAAAAGACATTTCCTGGTCCTCCAGTTTGCGTTTTGTTGAATGATTATATTCTTCCGGTTGCTGTTGAACCATCGAACTTCCTTTTGTTTGGCTGGGTAGACGCGTTTTGGGACTGACGCTGATAGTCCTTTCTCTGTCGTTCATAGATCGCTGTTGCGTGGAGCTTGTTGACGTTCTTTGAGAGTCGTAAGCGCTTCGTGGAGTGGTCGGCAATCGAGGTGGGATCGAAGCGTTCGCGGGGGCAGGGGATATTTGATTGAAATGAGTACCGGTGAAAGAGCTTGCGAGCACTCCCCGTTGTTGATAGGGACTTGTAGGTTGTGCGAATCCGCCAGATGATTGACGCTGTGGTTGTAGAGGAGGACCTAGAGGGGTGCCTGGGTGAGATTGTTGAGATTGTTGTCGCTGATGCTGAAATGGAAATTGATTTGGTGGTAATTGATTTGTGGAGATGGGACTATCCTGAGTGAATTGGTTTTGATATTGCTGCTGCTGACTGTGCGCTGACGTGGGTGTAGAATTCGAAAGTGAAGATTGTGATCTTTGATGTTGAAGATAGGGATGGGTCGCCCCTGGAATTCCAATTGGTGGTGTTTGTGGAACGGGCGATGCTTGAATCTGTGAATTATATTGTTGTTGATGAGGAGGTGGGTTGGATTGTGAGTAAGTTTCTCTTTGAGGTTGTTGAAAGGTCGGGGGATAATGATGACGTTGAGCAGGACTTTGCGGATTTTGGAGACTTTGCGGGAATGGGTATTGAGCACCGGGAACACTAATTGATGAACTAGGGGTATGCCGATATGGCGAGGGAACCGAATATGAACCCGTTGGAGAACGAAGGTCATTCGGAGGAGGGGCTTGAATGGGAGTAGGAGGAGGCGGACGATTTAGATGAGCTGCTTGATAGGTAGTTGGCGATGCATAAGGCCCACCATTTTGTGAACCGTACTCTTGTGATTGTGAGCCATGTTTGCCTGGACCTGGCGAGACCTGCGACGAATGACTATAATTCCTATAGATTTGTCCTAATGGGGGACCCGTCTGAATTGGAGTTACCGGTGTAGGCGTATTTTGTTTGGATCGTCCCCCTTCGCCATTTTCCGTATTGATGATTGAACGAAGGTCCATGTTTGCGATTCGTTGTCCAGCACCACCATATACGCCCTTCTTGACCCCACGCGCTACACTCTCAATATCTCTTTGTAATCTTCAACCGGGCGTTCATTTGATGGCAATCTGATAATTCGTTGTACAGTTGAGTCGATCTCGTTCTCGAACGTAAGGCTTAATGATGTTGGCGCAAAGGCGCAAACACATTCGAACAGAGGAAGTTGTCAAGAATAAAAGTTTAGGACTACGCAAACAATGATGGATGGGAAACGGAGGGATTAGCCAGAGTAATCTTTTTTTTTTCTTGGGGAGAGTTCGCAGATGGGTCAAATGGAATTTTTAAAGTATTATAAATTTACTGCAGATACATTTATTTTGAAGCCATAGACAAACAAGTATTGGAGATTTGGATATTTGGATATTTGGGGATGAATAGGGGGTTGGTTAGGAGGTTTGAGAGGCAAGAATAAGTTGAGTGGTTTGTGGTTTGTAGCTTCCAGAACCAAATTCCCATAATGATGGAATTACAAGCAAGTTCCTACCTAGTACAGAGAGAGAGAGGGACTGACTGTACTGTATTCGCATCTCAGTCTCAGGACCGGTAGACGAATCATTTACCTTGGAGAGGGTACACAGCATGATAAATCTTTTTGAATGAACTGAGATGAATGAGGAATGAAATGTGTATATAAAATGAAGCTCAGCAGATGAGCTTTAAAAGTATATCCTCAAAAAGTTGATATTTTATACAAAAATAAATTACAGGATTTATTCTTAAATTCATTTAACTTTTTGATGAAAATTAATGGAAAGTTTATTCGATGGAAATTCGGTCATTTTGTGTATTCTGCCTATCCACGACCCCATTCATACCAAGTACCTCTACTGATTGGTTGCTGGGACCAGAGAGCGGCTACAAACATCAATCTTTACTCTCAACCCACAACTCAACTCGAAGATTCAAGCTCCGTCTTACCTAAGCTTTTTCACGTGCTTTACTACCTGGCTCAAGTACATGCCTCAGACATTAATAATTACCCAGATGATTTCCTAAAATAGTTAGCCACTTACTTTTAATGCTCAGCTTTACCGCTTTTCCCACCAGAACAGATTCGTGGTTGAAGCTGTTGACGTGCCAAAAGGTGTGCCTGATTGTTGCGACACTTTTACTCAGAGGTCTTTGTATACAACCACAATAACTCATTTTCAACCCTCATCCATCAAACATTTCAATCCTCTAAACTCTTAGAGACCTTTTCAATAAAGGTCCTCAAATAAATCACCTTCTGAATTCAAATTTCCACGGTTATCAAACCATTATCCAACCATGCCGAGTTTGACTTCAGCCTCTGGTGTCCTGGGCTTCCTTTCTGACGAAGAACCGGAGCTCAAGATTTTCGCCCTTCAAACCCTGAACGACGATATCGATACACTATGGACAGAAGTTGCAGGCTCTGTTTCTCAGATGTAAGTTAAAATCCATGCTATCGCAGATATCAGATGTTAATGCAGCTCCATCATGATGACCAACTGAATACTAATTCGGCCACTTTAGTGAGGCGCTTTACGAAGATGAATCCTTCTCGGAGCGACAATTAGCATCCTTGGTATTGGCAAAGGTCTATTATCATTTACAAGCATACAATGAGAGTATGACATTTGCTCTTGGAGCTGGTGATCTCTTCCAACTCGACAAATCAGGCGAATTCGAAGAAACCATCATCTCGAAATGTGTCGACACTTATATCAGTGTATCTGCTCAACATCATGCCGCACCACAAAAAAGTAAAAATGATAGTGCTTTACCTACCCTCGCAACTACATTCGCCAGCGGAATCAATGATGGCAGTGCTGCCGCTGCGCTAACTTCACCTGTGACGCCCTTCTCGCAATCTACTCTGCCATCCAAATCCCTCTTATCACGAGTCTCTACCGATAACATGTTGGAACAGCCCGTCGCAGAAGGCAAGACCTCGGATTCAGCTATTTTACCAGATCGATCTACTCAGGTTGCGCTCCAAAAAGTCATCGAGAGACTTTTTGAAAGTTGTTTACGCGAAGGGAGATACAGACAGGTTGTTGGAATTGCAGTAGAGGCTAGAAATCTAGAAGTCTTGCGACGAGTCATCAAGCGTGCTAGTGACGATGAGAAGAAGTCGAAATCAAAGCTTCCCGAGGGCACAGCTGGACCAACAGAAGAATTGATGGAATATGTCTTGGACATTTGCATGGGCGTTGTACAAGAAAGAGGGCTTCGAACGGAAATACTGAAGTTGATCTTGGATCTGCTAAATGATATACCAACTCCGGATTATTTTGCAATTGCAAAATGCGTCGTCTATCTTAACATAGACGAGGAGGCATCGGCAATGTTAAAAAAACTTGTGGTAAGTACTTGAAGTGGCTGAAACTTCTGTGAATTCAGGTCTTGCCTGATATGATACTGACCTCGTATAGGCTAAGGGCGATCAGACCTCCACCGCTATAGCATACCAAATCGCTTTCGACCTGTATGATAATGGCACTCAAGAATTTTTGGCCAAAGTCATTAAATCTCTACCCAAAAAAGCTACCGATGCCGAACCATCTACAGAGGAGCGTGAGTAGAATCCATTCCCTTGCTTGGTTTTGTACTGATTTTGTGTGTAGCAACGGAATCCGATCAACTTTTAGGAGAATTGAATGATCAAGCTGGAGGATCCACTGAAGTGGCCTCAGATGAACAAATCAAGGTTTATGATTCGATTCGAAAAATTCTTGATGGCAGTGAGACCATCAGACTTAATCTCGAATTTTTGTATCGAAATAACCACACCGACCTCAGCATCCTCAACAAAGTCCGTGACAGCCTTGAAGGTCGAAACTCCATCTTCCATTCAGCTGTTACGTTCTGCAATGCTTTCATGAACCACGGCACAACCAATGATAAATTCTTCCGTGACAATCTAGAGTGGCTAGGAAAGGCAGTCAACTGGTCAAAGTTTTCTGCTACTGCTGCACTTGGTGTCATTCATCGCGGCAACCTCTCCCAAGCTAAGAGATTGTTGGAGCCTTATTTACCAAGAGCCCCGTCTGTTGGAGGTTCATCTTATAGCCAAGGTGGTGCTCTTTATGCTTATGGGTTAATTTACGCCAATCATGGCGCCGAGGCGCTCGAGGATTTGAACAAAGCCTTTTTGGAGAACCAAGAAGAGGTTATTCAGCACGGAGGTGCTTTGGGGTTGGGAATTGCTGGTATGGCCACAGGCAATCGACAAATCTACGAGGATTTGAAAAACGTGCTTTACGGCGATTCTGCACTCAATGGTGAGGCCGTTGGCCTTGCGATGGGTCTCATCATGTTGGGAACTGGTAATATGAAGGTTCTGGAAGAAATGATTGTCTATGCTCATGAAACTCAACACGAGAAGAGTGTTCGAGGTCTTGCTATCGGCATGGCATTAATTATGTACGGCACACAAGAAGGAGCTGATGAAATCATCAAAGCATTGTTGAATGAACCGGATCCAACTCTTCGTTATGGTGGTATCTTGACCGTCGCTTTGGCATACTGCGGCACAGGAAGCAACAAGGCGGTGCGCAAGTTACTTCATGTAGCCGTCAGCGACGTGAACGATGATGTCCGTCGTGTTGCTGTCATGAGTTTGGGTTTCATTCTCTTCCGCAAGCCCGGAAGTGTGCCACGTATGGTCGAACTTTTGTCTGAATCTTACAACCCACATGTTAGGTACGGTGCTGCTATGGCTCTTGGTATCTCTTGTGCTGGTACTGGTCTTGACGAGGCAATCGATTTGCTTGAGCCTATGATGAAAGACCCTACAGACTTTGTTCGACAAGGTGCCTTGATCTCTCTCGCCATGATCATGGTTCAACAGAATGAGGTAATGAATCCTAAGGTTGCGGAAATTCGCAAAACATTGAAGAAGGTTGTTGCGGATCGTCACGAGGATGCCATGGCCAAATTCGGTTGTGCATTGGCGTTGGGTATAATTGATGCTGGAGGTCGTAATTGCACAATCGGGTTACAGACTCAAACAGGTAACCTCAACATGGCTGGTATTGTCGGTATGGCAGTCTTCACTCAATACTGGTACTGGTTCCCATTCACCCATTTCCTCTCCCTGACTTTCACTCCTACATCCATGATTGGCTTGAACCAAGAATTGGAGATTCCAAGTTTCAAATTCCACAGTGCTACTCGACCAAGCCTCTTCGACTACCCCCCAGAGCAAGAAGTCAAGACGGAGGATGCACCAACTTTAATCGCAACAGCCGTTCTATCGACAACTGCTCAAGCAAAACGCAGAGCACAAAAGAAGGAACGTGCTCAACGACGAGAAAGTATGGATATTGACCAAACGCCTACCACGCCAAAGCTCCCAACTGCAACTGACGACAAGATGGAAGTGGACGATTCAACCAAGGATACGGAAGATAAAGTTGCTGAGAAGAAGGATGAAAACGAAAAAGATACCCCTGCAGAAACCCTGAAGAAGAAACTTGAGAAAGAGAAGGTTGGGTACGAGATTGAGAACATGTCTCGAGTCCTTCCATCTCAACTCAAGTTCATCAGTTTCCCAGCCGGTCGTTATAAGCCAGTCAAGAAACCTACTGGAGGCGTCATTGTGATGATTGATACTCAGCCAGGAGAGGAGAAGGTCTTGATTGAAGAAAAAGTGAAGAAGGTTGAGGTTGAAAGGGCTTCGATGAGTGCAACTCTTGAGGATATGCGTGTAGAGGCTCTCAGCGTGCGCGAGGGAGGTGACGTCCCTTACCCCAGAACTCCTGCAAATGAAGGTGAATGGGCTTTCCCCGGAGCAGCAGCTGCAGCAGGTGTTTTGACTGCTGTCGATGAAGATGAAGAGGGCGCCGAGGAAGCTCCTGTACCCCGGGATTTCGACTATTTCTCCGATGGGGAAGAAGAGTAAATCATTTTATTCGAGGGTAGCGGAGGGGTGTGTAATTTTAGCAATCCGCATTCAGGGGAAGGGTGTTTTTAGGTGCAGTCCCTCGGTAGGTAGCATCATGCATGTATTGAAGAGGATGGCATGCATTGTGATAGTATAGACATGTGTATAACAGATCATACCAAGTGAAGCAATCATTCTGTGTGATGTATTATTGAGGTGATTCATGACCTTTTACAGTTCTACCAATACTCTAATTTGCAAAATAATTCACGGATTGATACCTATCGAGGACCTACCAAAACGATCGCCATTGATTCGTTGTGACAAGTGGCTTACCCGGAATAAATATTAAACTCTTTATTTAGACAAGTGATGGAGGTTTTTTTTTTAAAAAAAAATAAGAAATCGAGATGGTGCTGTGGGTAATAAATTTTGATCGTTTTAATGACGAGGGAGAGTGTAGATAGGCTAATTTGTATAAAGTATAAAGCACAAAGTATATGTTTGATGGTTTTAACTTTTGGGAAGTGATGGATATTCGTTGGAGATTCTGAAAATATACTATTACTGTTATTCTCAGTGTGATTTTTTTTTGGACTTTATAATTACCCCTTTACATTTTTAGTATGGTTTTTTTTTTTGAGATTAAGTGTTAGATCTTGGTATCTCCCCCGCCTAGATGAGCTTGGTGTTGTTTAGGTTTACGTTCAGATTTAGATTCTACCTATCTGACAAGCTTTATTTATTCAACGCCTCATGAGGCAAATAACACTTCAAATAAATATTTGAGAATATTTGAAAGATCCAAAATATGCATACGATATCGGAGAATGGGATAAAAATTAAGGTTTAGATACACATTCAAGTGAAGTGCATAGAAACCCTCGACAAAATTACCTTCTAAAGACAATCTCGACTGAGGATATGCAAGTGCAAGGTTCCTCTGATGATTTTCGGCTGATAACCTCAGCTTGTCTGCTGCTTCCTTTTCTGGTTCGGGGATTTCTGCATGGGCTCTTATCTGTGTGCTTATCCTTCCCCGCTTCGATATCTTTCGCATGCTACTAGATACGGTATGAGGGGATGGGGAGATCTGAACAACGAGTCTTGTTATGTATCTATGTAGGTTGTGTGTGGTAGGGTGAGGTAATACTGCATACTGCACAGTATGTATATATTTCCCCAAAGACCGAGTCTTGTTATCTCTCGATCTCTTTTTCCTACGTTTTGTTCCTGCTCTTCCTTCATGTTCGAGGTTTGAGGACGGAGCATTGATTGATTGATAAGCTGGGTATATGAGAAGGATAAAAGACGATAATGCGTTCCTTAACTTCAATACCGTATATTCCAACCGGAAAACAAATTAAAGAACGATGTACGTCGGTCAAAGCATGGGAGTTACCGAAACAGAAGAGTGCGTTGGCGCCAGAACATATTTGGACTAATGAGGATATGGATCCGGTGAAGAAGGAAGATCAGACTTGGACGTTGTGGACTTGGTGAGTGTGGATTTTGTTTTGGTTTTGATTTTTTGATATGCAGGTTGGGGTTCGGGGTTCTTAGGGTGATGCTTGGGAGATAGAGAGTGGTGAAAACTGGATGAATTTATGGAATTGAAGACGGATGAAGTGAGTGCAATGATGATTGACGAATTTAACATAGGATGGCTTATTGGGCAACTGATACGATTAATCTTGGAACCTGGGAGACGGCAAGTAGTGTTTTAGCCGTGGGATTAACATGGCGAGAAGCAATTCCAATCGTGAGTTTTCCTACACAACTTCACCATCTTCTCATCGATCATCAAATCACACTAACACATCAAAAGATGATAGTAGGAACAACCTGCGTAGCAATCCCCATGGTACTCAATGGAGCCATCGGCGCAAAACTCCACATACCATTTTCCGTCGCAATTCGAGCATCCTTCGGTTATTACTTTGCGTACTTTTGCATCATTTCAAGATCTATATTGGCCATGTTTTGGCTGGGTATTCAAGGTGCTAATGGAGCAGGGTGTATTACGGTTATGATATTGGCTATTTGGCCTAGTTATGCAAACGTACCGAATCATATTGCGGAGGGACAGGGAATTACAACACAAGGAATGATAAGGTATGTTACTCTGTAAGAATAAATGGGAGAGGATACTAATAGCATGATTTATAGTTATTTTCTTTTCTGGATAATCCAACTCCCGCTGCTCCTCATACCACCTACACGCCTCCGTTACCTCTTCGGTGTAAAACTTATCGCAGCCCCTGTTGCTGCTCTTGCAACGATGGGTTGGTGTATCCACAAAGCCGGCGGTTCAGGTTCGATCTTTGATCTCCAACCTACAGTCTCCGGATCCGCAAAAGCTTATCTCTGGCTTTCTTGTATGTCTTCCGTAACGGGCACATGGGCTACATTATCATGTAACATACCCGATTTCTCTCGCTACGCACGATCATCCAAAGCTCAATTCATCCAACTTCCTTTTCTTCCCGTGATTTTTACCCTATGTGGTACAATCGGCATCGTCACTACTTCAGCCACGGGGATCATCTACGGAAAACCTATCTGGGACCCCCTCGAAATTATTTCAAAATGGCTAGATCTAGGACACGGAGGACGCGCCGCTGCATTTTTCGCAGCAACAGCTTGGTACATCGCACAAGTCGGCACAAATATTACGGCAAACTCAATTAGCGCAGCAAATGATCTCACCGTTCTTTTTCCCCGCTACGTTAATATCGAACGTGGATGTATCATCGCAGCCATAGTCGGAGGCTGGGTCATCGTCCCCTGGAAAATCATCAGTTCGGCCGAAACTTTCCTCGCCTTCATGGGCGGGTACGCAGTCTTCCTCGCACCTATTGCTGGCATCCTCGCCGCAGACTACTGGCTCGTCAAAAATCAACACATCGATGTTCCCGCCCTCTACGATCCAGATGGAAGATACAAATACTGGTTTGGAATTAACTGGCGCGCTTTATTAGCATTACTCATAGCCGTCGCTCCGAATTTACCGGGATTGGGATACAGTATTGGATTACAGACAGATGCGACGACAGGGATACAGACGGATACGGTAAAAATTAGTGAGGGTGCGAAACATCTTTATACTTTTGATTGGCTTTTTGGATTCGTGGTTAGTGTGTTGGTTTATACGCTACTTAGTTGGATGTGTCCGGCTCGAGAATCCTTGCTGGATCATACGGTTTATGGGGATGTGGTGGAGGGCGTGCAGAGTGATATCGATATGGATAGTGGGGGTGAGTGTGCTATTGTGGGTATAGTTGGTACTGGGGAGAAGAGTAGAGGGCATGCGAAGGAGAGAATGGGAATTTGATGCGCGTACAATGGTTTCTGTGAAGTGGCGTACTCTGGGATTGAATCATGACTCTATTTTGAGAGGGGAAAAAGGTGCGGGGTGGATGAACAGGGTAATATACGCATACTAAGTAGTTTTTAGAATATTCATTTTAGAGATAAAATAAGACTTACATGCTACAGAAGATATTTGCTTCATATCAAAATCAAATTCACACAAATAACAACATGTAACACATAACACAAACCCCAAACTCATCAATAATTCTATATTCTTTTCCATCCAAACACGATAATTACACATCAAACCAGAACAATTTTGAACCCAAAATGTCATACATATACTTAATAACTAAGGAAGATAAATACAAAATACAAAACACAAACACACCTAAAAAGAAAAAAGAAACAAATCCAACAGAAATCAAACCCCGCCATAATAACCACCAATTCACACTTCAATTTTATTTCCTCCCCCCCATCATCTCAACTAACCTCTCAGCCGCTCGACCTCGTTCTAGTCCTTGTATTTCTTGAAGTTAGTCCCCGTCTCCCACCCCCTGCAGATCGCTCCACCCCATCATCTCTCGCCACACCATTTACCTCCTGTGTATCCGCCTCATATTCTTCCCAAATCACATCTAAATCCTCTTCTACATCCTCATCTTCATGTTCATCTTCAAAATTGAAAAAGTTCGGTTTGGACTGTGAGATATTTCTCGGAGTGCGTGTACTTGGTCTTCTCGACACTGGTTTTGCTTTCGGTTCTGGCTCTGGTTCCGTTTCTGTTTCTGTTTCCAGTTCTGGTTCTGGTTCCGGTTCTAGTTCCAGTCCTGATCCTTCCTCTTCTTCTTCCTCTTCTCCAGACTCTGATTCAACACTGGGAGTTTGGATTGCCGTGCGCATACGTTTAGTTGATCGAGTAGCGGGTGGACTTAATTCTTCTTCTGGGATAGGAGCGGAAGCTTTACGTTTCGTAGGGGAGACTGGAAGGATAGGTTGTGGACGAGAGGATTTAGGTTTGCTGGGTGTTTTTCTTATGATTTCGGGTTCTGGCTCAGGCTCGTAATCACCAAGTAAAAAGAGATCTTCGTCGTCTTGATAGTGTGCTAAGTCATCGTTTTCGATACTGTGGTGTATTCCTTCGTCTTCGGAAGATATCCATGATGCTTGAAATGCGTAGCCGGTTTTTTGGGCGTTGGGACCAAATTTTTGGGACCCCGCTCCTCCACCAGAAGCTACTAAAGCCGTAAAATTTGCTTGGCCCGGTTCGGGGAGTGGGGTCAGATTTCTGTCAAGGGTTTGCGCATTCATTGCATTGGCTCTTTCGAAATGCTCCAACAACGCTTTGAGTTTACTGACATCTCTAGTACTACCGTCTTTGAATACCTTTGGCACGCCGATTACGTCTGCGATACCTTGATAGCTGCGGTGACGATAATGATCTTCGATTGGAATGTTGTTTCCAGGATTTGAGCCGGGTACGGCTATTCCCTTGCCACAACCAGGGAATGGACAGGCGAATGGATGAGCTTGTTTTGGATCAAAGTGCGAAGACATGTGTTGAAAAATTTCCGCGCGGCTCATGCCAACGGTGTGGAAATTACACCCATAGAGAGCCCACGGGCACTTCCCAAGATTTTCTTTATCCTGAGCGTAAGGTATCAATGGTCTGTCTTCTTGCGGAAGATGTGACTCTCTCTCGGCTAATGCTCTTTCGCTTTCGGCGATCTCGCCTTCTCGCTTAGTTATCCAGGAGAGAGTGGCTGCATTTTTGGCCGCGACGCGATTCAGTGTTGCGGTGCGGGCTTGAAGCTCTGGATAAAGTTTGGTGAGTCAGCTATGGTTACACGACCCGTAAGTGGACGAGGTGCAATCCAGATACGTTTTACGAGCTCTTCAAGATCTGAAATACGCTCTACGAGATTCTCAAGTTCTGGAAGAAAAGAAGGAGTATCAGCTTGATACCCTTCGAAAAAAAAATGGATGGAGCCAAGATTTTGAAGGGATTATTGGCATTGGAGGAAATTAATCAATCGTAGTGACATACCTTCAATTCGATGCTTTAAATTCTCCGGCTCTTTTGTTCTGATGGAACAGTACACTCTATGGTCATCCAATTGCGCTTCGTTGGCACCAAACAATTTTGTGCCACATCTCAAGCAATACTTCTTCGGCAAACCTTGTGGTGATGTACAATGGTCGTCATGGTTCTTGATTTCGTCTGAACCCCATGCACTCTTGTCAATGCCACATTTAGTACAGAACTTTTCACCTTGAACTCGATTCTTAGCGGTACAGTTGATAACATGAGAACCGCGTTCTGCCTCGTCCTCAGCTGTACGATTTTGACCACAATCGCGGCAGAATGAAGGCGCTAGGTCGAGTGGTCCACGATCTGGCTTATCAAGGCATACATATCTGTGATGAACTAATTCGGCATGGTTACAGATTGCGGTACGAAGTCCACACTTGTCACAAAATTCGACAATGCCTGGTAAATGATCCGCCATATGGCGAATAACCTGTTCCGCTGTAAAACCACTAAGTTTGGCATCGCATAAGGGACATTCAATACTGTTCCAGAAATTGCGGATCATTGCGGTATCTGCCTCCACTTGGTGGGTTTCTAGATGCTCTTTCTTTTGCTCCATGGTCATAATGGACCAAGATTCGCGCTCGCAAAGGGGACACTGCCCTTCCCTCTGAAGCTGAATAAGATGCTGCGCATAATGCGTTTGTATTTCAGCATGTTCATAACCAGCCAGGGTCACTGAGCAGACAGAACAGTTGTAGGTTCGTTCCAGCAGTCCATTTCTTAATTTTTGATTCTCCTCTGCTAGTTGCAAGATATCAGTAGGGGTCAAGCGCTGCGTATAAACTGAAGGAGTTTGTATAGAAACTCCTAAGGACAACTCTTTACTGGGCCCGTAGGTGGGTGCTGAAGGATCAAACCCAGGTTCAATGACAGATTGATCCTGAATGTAAGAACGACGTTGCAATGCATCTTTACGATGTTGATCTGTCATCCAAGTCTCCCATTTTGGAGTTATTGTCTTTTCAGCGGTGGCTAAAATGAGTCGTGTTTTGTTAATACGAGGCTGTTGAAATGTATCGACGACAGGTGCTACAGGTACTGGATTGAGGTCCACCGGAGCAGGAGGAGGTAATTGACGAGTGTGTCTATAACCCCATGGGATAGTATCAGGCTGTACTGTAAAGCTATTAGTCGATAACATCGTCTTGATCTTAAGGGAACTTACTGAAAGTCCTAGTGCCTCTCCGCTCTACATAGATATCTGTCTCAGTGAACCAATCGAAGATATACCTTCTCCAATAACTCTCCGTGGTTCTCCGATCTACGCCAAATACATGGTTCTTATGTGGTCCCATCAAGACAAAGTTCGAGTCGAGAACAGGGTCCCAATCATCATACATTTGACTAACATTTGCTCTGAAGTTCTCGAGCGAAGTATTATGTTGTTCGTCAGTCGTATTCCATTGCCAGATACGGGCAGGCTCTTTATGGTCCTGAATGGTGAAAACTCGATACTCCGGACGGAACCAAATATTCGAGAACGTTTGAATACGACCGGCAAAAGCCTCAGTCAGTTTTCGACGCTTCTCTGCGTCTGAATCATGGCTGTGAACTTGCATTATGACGGATGGGTAGTTCTCCTCACGTTCTGTGGCGCTAAACCACATCGCAATAGCGCTACCGTCCGGGAAGGTAGAATTTCGACGATGACGGTGAACTTTTCTCAGTCGTTCCAGGATGTAATCGTAAATCTGCTGAAATTCCCACCGTTTAAATACCATATCGATCTGGTGATCATCTCCAATGAGGTGGAGGCTTAGTGCCTGCTCGGGTCTTATTCCGTGATCGAGAATTGGAACTGTTAGAGTGAGCTGGCACGATAATGGATTGGCATCAGGGGCTGGTGGATTCCTCTTTTGTTCTTCGATCCGCTCTTTTAGCCAGTTCCAAGTTTGGGAAGTTACTTCCATACCACCAGTACCAATGTAATGTTGGAAATCCTTTCCATCCTGTGAAGTAAAAAGATTTACGTTACGACAAGGACGATCTCTACCGAAAATGGCAGTGAAAGCTCTAACGAACGCAGGCTGTAAATGATTGATACAATATGGGTGTGGCTTCTCTGATAGGTCTAAAGGTACTTTCCAATAACTCTCCGTTCTGTTTTGTTGATTGGTCAGCCTAACTATCTGAATGTTATCTGCAGCTGGTTCGACGACATTTAGTTGTGCTGGCGCATATCCACTAACATTACGAACGAAGACTCTCGCGTTGTTACTTGCTGCACCAAGGAGGTACTCATCCCTGAGAGCGAGAAAATCGTTTCTGTATTGCATTCTAGTAAAATGCATTGGTGACAGTATGCGATCTTGAAGATGAACATCAACCAAGAAAGACCAATTGGATCTCGGATCTATGTTCAAAAGTTTCGTGACGCCGTGTTTGAAATCAAGATATGTTGGAGTGGTTTCCCTCTGTCCAAAATACGAATAAATCTTATGCCTGGATACTTTCCTACTCTCATCAGGGAACTCTCGGGCCAAACGACCCAAATCCTCATAGAATTCAGGAGTATGTTCACCAACAAAACGCTCTGCTTCGATTATGATAGTGAGTTGATTGTGATCCACTTTGCCAATTGTTTTCTCAATTACTGGCCACTTTGCTGAAAAGTTTTCGTTTGAGTATATTGGAATCGCAATTAGTAGTGGTATGTCTATCTTACGTGGATCTGTCTGGCGGTAAATATCAATGTTGAAGCGCAGGTCCGCAGCATCCGGGAAATTTAGAAGCTCATGTGCAGAAGCAAGGAATTCTTCTGAAGTCAGATGTGTACGGCGAGATTGGTGTACAGGACCTGGGCCCAATAGATCAAGGTAGAGCCCTTTCAGTGCAGGCTCTTTACCAGCCCCGCCACGCATATTAATGGTCGAACCCCATTCACAATCACTACTATCTGCAAAATCCAATTCTTCAATAGAACCAGCACCACCTCGCATGCTTACTCGGGGACCTGCTTATGTTAGCGGATGCATCATAAAGAAATTTTAGGTAACAAACGTCGGATTATTTGGTATCCAAAAGCTCTTTCGAAGTATGAATCCAAGAATTCCAGAGGCTTCTCGGAATAAACAATTCTTTGTGTTCGAGGGGGAGAAGGGGCGGGATCTTCTTCATCATCCTCGGAATCTCTCCATTCTGGAGTGAGGACCATGATATTGTTCAATGTCATTGGAGCTACAGGAAGACCAAAGTGAACCATTGTCATTTTTGTGGCGAGATTATCGAGTTGCCCATCGAAGCGTCCATTGGGACCAATGTTTTCATAATAGTCTCTACTTTGTTGATCTCTAACAGCTTGAACCTCATTACTCCACGCCTGAGGGTTGATCAGAATCTTTTGGATCTCTTCAAAGTGATCATCAAGAACGTCAGATATTTTCTGGGATTTGAGAAGCTCGGCATAGTATGCACGGGTTTCTTGCCAAAGGGGACTTTCGGGGTCAATATCCGGCATCCATTGTAGACTTCGGCTTTTGTTATTAAGCTCGTCAAAAATTTTCTTGTCTAATTCCCCATCAAAGTATTTATCAATAGCGTTCGCTTGCTCACGTCGTAACTGGGAAATTTCTGGCTCCGAGAGGGGCCTAGTATTCCGAGGAGCAACAGGAACTTCGACTGGTTCAATGGGTTGGGGCAAGAAGTAATCCTTCAAGGATGAGAATATATCTCTCAGAGCTTGTCCGGTTGGAAATCCTGCCATATTGGGCGATGATGGTTGTGAAAGTTCAGGAAATAAAGATGGAGATACTATCTCAATAGATAAAAGATCAACAAAGACGAGGAGAAATATACACGGTTAAATTATCAAATAATTGAGCTTCAGAAGCTACCAATTCCTTTGTCGGCACAATTGACCGGAAAGATGTATCAAGGATGACATCTTTGATTTGCGTGAGATACTTGTCCACTTCCTCCAATTCCATAGAGTAGCGAAATTGCATTGTTAGAATTCTTTGATAATGATCAAAGACTAATGCATATGATGATCTTGATTGGATACAGACAATTCAGGGACATTGAAATGGAAAAATAAGTCGTTTGCGGTATTGGAAATCAAAGAATCATTTTCTGCTGCAGACATTCTTTGATAGTCATTAAAACTTCAAAGTTTTGCTAGACGGTAACTTGCGACAGCAACATTTATGGCGAGTCGCTATTAAAATACGGTAGGTTTATGTTAGTTATGATAGCAGCCGGCATAATACTTATCAAAAGAAAGAAAAGATTGAGATTTCATAATTGAGGTGCTTGTTGAAGTTTGATACGAACAGAAACAAGAGAAAAAGAAAGAGGAAGCCCTAGAAGACCGAGTCACATGATTCAAATCAACAAATTTCCTCTTGCGACTTCACGAACCTTTAATAAGTTCTAGTTAAATGACATAGCGACCTGGGAGATCGAGATATGGACACATTGAACGACTGATCGCCATAAAATCTAACATTGGGTTTGAGCGTATTGTACATTGTCTAGGATCAGATTTTATATGTTCTCATGGCATTGCTTTCTTACAGCCGTGCGAGTTCACACCATACGATAGTATCGTCATACTTACGAGGACGGCACAAATGTTCATCCACTTTCTTATGGCCCTAGATTCATAAATCTAGATTCACGTTGAAAACAGAGAAGTGTTCTTTTTCCATCACCTTTATTTGAGCTTCATTTCTCGTAGCACGTGATGGTCAAAAAGCGTGACGTGTCACCCAGATGTCTAGCAGATAGGTTCGAGAGTGGCTGTACGATAGTAAAATAGGTACTTAATTAGATCGGCATAATCTTATAGCTGAAAGATTTTTGAACTATACTCTTTCTTTTTGGCCCAGTTCGAAGTGGCATTGACTCAAATCGGTTTGGACCTTGGTGGATATTCATATTGAACTGGAAGGCGGAGGTTAGATATTTTACTAGGTATCTTGCCATTGTTGCTCATTCTGCTATTCTAGAGTACATTCGTTCTAACTTGACCTATCCATGACAGCATTTAAGTACTCATTAATTTCTTCGACTTTTCCGGCCAGCTCGTCCTTCTCTTGGCTTTTACAAAGAAATTATTCGGTCGAATCAGTTGAAATGACGGGTCGTATTCCACAGGCTCGTTACCTATCTTCTCAAACTGATATCTATATATTAACATTGAAATAATGACTTTTACTTCCTGCAATGCGAAATTAAAACCGATACACATTCGAGGACCAGCTGCGAATGGTACATATGCGGTCTTATGTCTCGCTTTCACTTTTTCTGTATTCCAACGATCAGGATCAAATTCTGCTGGGGAGTCCCAGACCTTGGGATTGTTGTGAATATGATGAATGCCAATGATCATTATGGATCCTTTGGGAATGCGGTAACCACCTGGGACAATTACATCGGCGAGAGCGGTACGACCTGGTTGGTAGGAGGGATTGTGGAGACGTTGAGTTTCTTTGATGAGAGTCCCAAGAAACTCGAGCGAATTTGCAAGATCGGGTGTCCATTCTGTATCCTCGGTGACATCGTGGTCAACAAGTTCTTGAAGCAAGCGTTCTTGATTGCCGGGATATGAAGCAATACTATATAGCAGCCAACTGAGAAGTGAAGCTGTCGTGACGAATCCAGCTCCTATGACTACTAGTGATGCATTGGTGCGATATTTCTCCGCAAGCTTGTTGCCTTTCTCATCGGTTGCTCTAGTGAGGTAATCAACAATACAAGACGCCTTCAAAGCAGCATCTTGAATGGGCAAATCTTCGGTTCCACCAACTTTAACGTTTTTGATAGCTTCTTCTATCAGCTCTTTCACTTGTGCTTTGTTCTCCTTCAATTGTTTTGGTGCTCCCCATGGCATGTGAGCATACCAATCTCCCATCGTGGAGACTTTCTTGTTGAGTTCCAAGTTGTGACCGACAAGCTTTACGAGGTCATGAAGAGGTGCATCGACCGAGTCAAAATGGTGCATTTCCATTCCCAAAGCCAGTTTTCCGATAGCTGTGGAACCCATTTTGAACATATATTGGTACGCATTCCAAGCTTCACCCCGCTCGTCCAGTTCATCAAATACCTTAAAAGCTTGCTCAGCTGTGTTCTGCATTTGAGGTGTATAATGCCTAACAGCTTTTGGACTGAGTGCTGGTGCTAAGAACTTGTGCGTTTCTTTCCAAGATTCGGTATCGGTATCGGACAAGAAGACACCTGCCAGATCATCTCTGATACCATATAATGGATGATCAGAAGTGATGACTTTTGACCAGTAACCTCCTTCTCCAAAACAAACATTGGCTACCTTAGGATCATTAGTATAGTAAGCCGTACGACCCATATCTGTAGTTTTGAACACCGGCCCATACTGATCAAAAAGACGTTGATGATTCCCGAGATGATCAGGGTACACTTCATAGTAACTTCCGGCGATGGGAAGACCTGTTGGTCCAGGGACATCTCTGACTTGGTTTCCATCAATGAGGATACCGATCGGGGAAGAAGCATCTACGAAGTTGTCAAGATCATCAAGGACACCATCTTTATCGGTTTGAAACGAAATTCCTAACAGTGTATTAGAGTTTGCGTAGATTATTCAAAACATGATGGGTTTACCTGATGGATCCGCAATCGAGAACTTTTGGGCGACAATGTATTGTAAGTACTCGAAAGTGTTTTGAAGATCAACCTCGAGTTCTTCGGCAGTCTTTGCTGGCTGACCCAGTAGAATGAAGGACTTCTTGACCATATTAAAGTTATATTTGGGTATATCAGGAGAAGAAATTAAAAAAATGTTGTAGAAAAGTGCTATGAAGTAAGTATCAAGTTAGATAAAGTACGAGGACTGAGTTCTATGATATAACCAGTCGATTTGTGGTATCAGCTTGCTTTGAATAAGAAATCGTTGGGCCTTCACGCCCCCCTATTTAGCCTCCCCACTATTATCACACATCTCCAATCTTTGGAAAAAGAAGTTGACTTCCTTGAATGATTCATCTTCGCCTTGATTGATCGTTATCATTTTTTGCTCTGAATATATGAAGTATTACATGGTTTCAAAGAATTTATTTTTATATATTTTACAAGGATCAACAGGAAGCGTTATCCAAGAAAAGCTAATTCCTTCTCATAGTAGGGCCGGCTAAGTGGCGGGGCCCCTGAACAGCCGACGATTATTCTGGAATATAACGAAACTATTTAGAAAAAATTCTTTCATGCAGCTTCTTGAACGTTACCATTGGTAAATCACTTGTGGGTACCTAAACGGCGTCCCCGTTTCCCGAATTTGACCGCGGCTCCTCGGTATGTTTCTGTTTCTTCACCAATTTATTTACAACGTGCCGAATAATCTACACTGGGTACGGAGTACCGTCTTCTAAACTAACAGATAAGGACTCACACTAAGCCCTTTTCTGACACGGATCAATGAAGGGCTAGGGTTCAAAACATGCTTTTTCAACCTCCTATCGCAATATCAGACATTCGGGTTTCAATTGACCTATGAAATCATTGGAATCTCAGATTATTCATGACTATTAAAAGTTGCCAGGCACGATTTCAGCACTTGAACGGGAAGTCAAGTGTAGAACTAATCGCGGTTCCCGAGCTTCATGAGACTGAAATACCCATTCTAATAGGCGATATTGCAACTATTTCATTTCAAGGGTTTTAGTGTGAGTTCTTACTTGTGAGTTGAGATGTTTCTCGTACAGTCAATATCCATAAGAAGTTCAAAATAACCTCATGATGACCGGTCGATAATGGAGTTAGGTAATCTCAGTTTCCGAGCCGCTGAACTGGGAGATCGCCTTAGTGGGGCCATTTACCCATGCTAGTTCGATCGTTCTGTCGGTAATGACTTTTTGACTTTTGAAACTTCTCGGTAATTGACATGGGAGTCTTTTTCTTGGCTAAGAAAAATATGATTAGACCTCGGATTGCTGGCAGCGTTCGTTGGACGGTGTAAATTTATTTTTGAGGTCATCTCCACATATAATGACGTGTATGTATGTGTTAGCTCTAAGTGACCTCGGAATTGGTCTCAATAAGTACCTAGGTAATCAATGGCATCAAGGGAGCTAAGCCGAAACTGCTTCTTCAGCCTCCAAAAGCTTGGCGATTCCTTTCTCTTCGCCATTCAAAGTCATTCATTATCACTGTTGGGAGAAGATTCTCCGTTGCACCTCCATCAACCGTACTCAAACTCTTCCACATTACCAAAATTTATATCATCATGAGCGGAATCAAGCAAATTTCTCTCGCTGAAGTCCAGAAACACAACAAAAAAGATGATCTGTGGCTAATAATTCATCACAATGGTGCGTATTTGCCTCTACATATTCTCGACCATGTATTAATAGTTTCACAGTTTACGATGTAACCAACTATCTTGAGGATCATCCTGGTGGAGCAGATTCCTTACTTGAAGTCGGAGGACAGAATTCGACGGTTGCTTTTGAAGATGTTGGGCACTCAGCTGATGCGCGGGAAACGATGGAATCATTTCTGATAGGCAGGTTAGAAGGTGCACCTGATGAGGCAGATGAGGATAGAGGACTACCAATGCCTAAACCAGATTTGAAAGCAAAATCCAAAGATCAAGACTTTAACAGTGAAGCTCCACTCATAACTGTAGGTAGGGCTGGACTGAAGGTTTTCTCGCTTGGATCGGCGCTTTTCTTGGGCTTCGAAGTTTATTCCAAAACGCCAAAAATTGGATGGCTTCCTGCGCAGCATGGAGGATTTTGGAAAGGAGTGCTTGTCTCGAGTATTGCTACATTATCTGTTGCGGCAGGAGTAGGTCTTTACCTTGAGAAGGCACTATCAAGACCTGAAAAAAATCCCTATTCATACCCATCGCATTTCAAACCATCTGTTTTCATTGCTAAACCGATTACGAAAGTCAAAGGATATCTACAGCCTGAAAACTACCAGAAGTTACCGTTGGTTAAAAAAGAGAAGATATCTTCGAATACGTATCACTTAGTATTTAAACTTCCAGGAGATGATACGATACTCGGTCTTCCAATTGGACAACATATTAGCATTCGAGCGGAGATTGACGGGAAGCTTGTTAGTAGATCATATACACCCGTTTCTAATAACTCTGATCCCGGGGAACTTCGATTGGTTATCAAGATGTATCCAGACGGGCTTCTCACAGGGAAATATCTTCAGCATCTTAAAGTTGGCGAGGAGATTGAGGTACGTGGACCAAAGGGTGCCATGAGATATCGAAAGGGGATGGTAAAGGAGATAGGAATGATCGCGGGTGGAACAGGAATCACACCGATGTATCAGGTAATTATATCTACTCTGCCCTACAGGATTGGAGCTGACATGAACAAGTTAATTCGAGCAATATGTGAAGATCCAACGGATAGGACATGCGTTACTCTTCTCTATGGTAACAATAGTGAAGAGGATATTCTTCTCCGGGAAAAATTAGACGATTTCGCAGAGAAATACCCCGAGAACTTCAGAGTCCATTACGTACTATCCAATCCATCCAAAGATTGGCAACGAGCTCAAGGATACGTAACCAAGGAGATGGTCGAAGAAGAATTCCCAAAGCCAAGTGACGATAGCAAGGTGTTACTTTGTGGACCTCCTGGTTTGATTGAATCTATGAAAACTAGCTTGGTAGAGTTGGGCTGGCAGAAACCAAGAGCAGTCAGTAAACTGCCAGATCCGGTTTTTTGTTTCTAGTTGCATATCGATCATCTGATTGTTTGGATAGAGCTCTGGGTACTATTGAAGGATGAGAAAGGTGAAAGATAGGGGAAGCAAAAAAATTCTCATTATATAATACCATATAGACTTATAGTTATTTTCGTAATTACCTTCAAGACTCACTATGCCTCTTAAAATTCATCACATTTATTCGCATATGTCGTATATTGTCAGGTATTTTTTTTTTTTTTCAGAATTTGTAATCATCTGTTCTATTAATTTTACGCCTCCTTTCTTTCAATCCTCTGAAGCCAGTAACGCGTATATCCGCTCTCCTCCGCTGCATATGCGAACTTCCAACCCGTCCAACCTTTGAAGTCAAATCTGGAGAATTCCAAGATGTTAGGTTCCAAAGCCACAAAAAATTCCTTATTAAATTATCCTCTATACATAAAAACACCGCATAAATCCAACACCCAAATTCTCAAATCCTCACACCATCAATCCGGTATCCCATTATAAGTCTTACAATACCCACATCCACCACATATAAAGCTGACTAAAACAAACTTCTAATATAACCTTAACAATCTCGCATAGCCAGATCCGAAGCTAGGCTAGATACTCACCCCTATCAATATTATCATCCACACTAGCACAATAACACATTAGCTGCAGATATATAGCTTACCCACCCGCAGACCGAAACCTCGGTACCGGCACGTAGGTAGGGGTGGAATTTTAATTTGTTTATTAATTAGTTGATGTTATCTAAGATTCAGAATCTAAGATCTTACATGGTAAGTAAGGAAGATTACGGAATCAACGCTATTCTTGTACGGGTGGATTTTTGCTAATAGTGGTATTATATGTGCCGAGGCTGGGTTGGGTATTTTCTGGGTGGGGGTTTCGGATGGCGGAACTGTGTATTGAAAATTATACTGTATTACCTATCTAAAGTTCTATTCATAGGTAATAAAGAGAGCTTATGTAGGGTAATTCTAGTATACGGGATCCCGCGTAAATGGCTTTAAGGCATCCTGCAGCACGATAAGTTGAAAGCACAATTCCCGTGAAGGGATTTACGATCCCGACAACTTGGCACACGGTTAAGATTATATCATCCACTCGATCAAACCATTCCACTAGCTAGATATAACCCCGTCATATCAGAAAACCATCTCATAATCCAAACCGAGCATCAGAAAACCCCAGAAGATAATCTTACAAAATCCCAATTTGGACAATATATAAAAAATCTAAAAATTTATATAAATAATCACAAGAAAAATCATACTCGATTACTTAAAAGGAACTTCCTTTCAGAGGAGGAGGAAACTATCAAACTTTCTACTGTTATATCGAGAAATCTTATTTAGAGATAGGAATAGAATAATGAGAAAAAAAAAATACAGCTTTCATGATCTTAGATTTTAGATTTTAGCAGAAAGTCATTTTAGTATGCTAATAATGAAAAGGATTAGATTAGACTGTACTCTAGTAATAGCGATTAATAAAACAAACGTGGATTGGGGGATTTAGAAGAAATTTGTTCGATATAAGTAGCTTACTCCGGATAAATTCCTCTAAACAGTAGTAAACTCATGATTTTCTCAGAAGGATTTATACTCCGTATTATAGGTTGATATCCAAGTACATGTTCTCCTAACCACCACCTGGATAGCAAGATAGCAAGAAAATGCTCGAGGTCCCTTCCTGGATCCGTCAACATAGTGTGTACATTTAGACATAAGCAGATGATATGGAAGAGCGGATTTGAATCATCATGCTAGCATTTAAAATAACTTCATTGGATGATAAACCTAATAACCGTATCCACCAGATAATTTACACATCAAACCGTCGATGCAAGTTCTGATAATTAACCCCCTTCCCGCCAATAAGCTGTCTAGCGGTCCCAAATCACAATAACCCCGCGATGAGAATAATTACAAAGAAAAAGAAAGGAAGAAGTCCAAGTCCTCCTAACCAAACCAAACCAAACCAAGTCAAACCACTAAACCTTAACCGTAATAGTATGAGTAGTACCCCCCTGCAAAACCAAACTAACATACCCATCACTAGCATCCAAAACCGCATCAAAAGCCACGGGACCATCATCCCACGCCATTTCCCCATCTACCGAAATCTCCAGCACAGAATCGGCTTTCGCAGAAGCGCCAAACTGAACAGGTAAACTAACCGTTCCAGTTGTATCGACGGGAGCATCCACACTCAACACAAACCAACCACTAGAATTAATACTCCAATCCACTATGATAGGACCATGAGGAGTAGGAACCTGACCCTTAGCCCAAGAGAGATCACCAGGATAGGGTTTCACGCTCCAGGTGGAAAATCCAGGTCCGGTAGGTATAACGCCTAAAACATAATTACTCATTTCGGGTACGATACCGGTACTCCATCCATGAGCCATACTTGTAAAACCTCCTTGGTATGCGCTTCCATTTGCTCCGATACCTTCCCACATGGTGATTTTCGGATCATTGTTTGCCATCCAGCCGTACAATCTTCTGATTTCGTCGAAAGCGCTGGATACGAGGTTTGTCTTGAATCGAGCGGATATTTCGAAGAAGGAAATAAATGCGTAGACACGCTGAGAGAAACCATCGGACAAAACATCATTGTCGTAAAATGAGTTACCGTAGAAGCGACGATTGGCGCTATTGAGGTAGTTGAGAATCGAGGTGGAGCGGGATGTATTCGTAACTCCTGCGAGGATAGATATAGAGTTTCCATCTTGGGAATGGGTATTGCATAATCCATTTCCGCAGCCTCCATCGAAAAATGCACCTACTGAGTTATCGAAATTGTGTGAATTCAGTGCATCGGATACAACTTTAGCGCGAGCGAGCCAGCGAGAAGCATCGGCGGATTGTCCTTGAGATTTAGCGATGGCAGCGGCGTTCTCAAGGGCAAGGACATAGAGAGCACTGTAATACGTGACTGGACCTATACGAGGAAGAAATGCATAGTCACCATAATCTCCAGAGACACCGACTCCTTTCCAGATGAGAGTGGTGCCGGCATCTGTGACTGATGGGTAGAATACGTCTAGGCATTTAACGAGATTGGGGTAGTATTTTCGAATGTAATCGTTGTCGCCAGTATACATCAATAGGTCGTAACTAGAAACAATCCACCATAATGGATAGTCGAGAAGATGAAGCTCATAGCCGGCACTATTTGATTGTTAGATAAAGATTATGAACAGAGGTTGAACGGAAATTTACATAGATGCGGGAGGAATCCATCCATCGGCACGTTGATGATCTGCCAAGTCAGCAAGAACATTACGAGAAGCTTCTGGTTTATTATGTGACAAGAATAATGTCTTTCCTGCAACTGCAATATCACCAACATATGGATCTCTATCTCGTTTTGCGCCATCCATTAGAACTAATTTACCATCGAGCGTCAGGCTAAATGCATTTCGAGGCTCGGTGGAATTGAGAGTGAAAATGTCGGTTGCTATGTCATTGGTGTATACACCATCATACCACCATTGATTGAGATCCTCATCGGAACTTTCAAACCAACCCGTGAAGGTGTCTGGTGTACCGCGGACACCTGAAAACTTCAAGCTCAAGTAATCGATAGCTACCGTTCCATATGGTACAGTATATGGGGCATCTTCAGGCAATGCGTCGAGAAAGATTCTGATATATCGGAAACCGTGAATGCCATCTGCACATACTTTAGTACCATATTGACATCCATGTTCATCCTTCCAAGTGTAACTCTGATTAGCGACCGAGATCTAAATCATTCCCAATCAGAAAAGACTCATCAGAATCGGAAGAACATGGACCACCATACCTGATCAGATCCAGGGGTGATTGAATCGCCCTAGATTGTATTTAATATAAGCTACCCTTTCAAATATCTGAGAATGTACTTACGTGGTTGGACCTTGAAAAGTCACTGACGTCAGATATGTATTCCAATCTCTCGGAAAAGGCTAGCCGGATGCCAGGAGGAGTTTTGGAAGCACCGGCAAAGTTAATGCTCAAGTATCCTGCCATGTTTTGTCCAAAGTCAACGGTGATCGAAGGGATATTAGCTGATCCGTTAGCTCTAGTCAAAGTCGTAACTTGGCCACCTCTTTGAAGGAGAGCATCGGGATTAGTGACTTCTCCCGACATGTTGGCAATGCCTTGAGGTGCGATTACACTAGAAGAAGGAGCTCTGACATATTTGTGCCAGTTTGGAATAGCACTAGCGTATTTCTTTGAGGGATGTTGGTTTTGATTTTGGTATGTAGAAGATCGTGGCAAAGAGTTCACTAAATTTGTAAAGATGAAGATACGGAGAAACAAAGGAATTAAATGCAACTCCCTAAAAAGAGAAGAAGGGGAGAACATTGTGCAAGTAAAACGAGTAGATTTAGAATTGCAGTGTTCAATTGAAAATTTCTGCGGGATGATCTAACTGCACTTTTTAGCTTCCAAGCTCATACCTTTATATGGGGAACAGGACTTCCTTGTAGACCTAGTCATGTCCCTTGCTTGAAATCGTCCATAACACTCAATGACCCGAGATGCCGAACCCTTAAATGTTTAAGATTATTCTTGGCTTGTAGGTTTCTCCGCAATATGGCGTCTGGGGTAAGTGGCTTGATGGAGTGAATAAGGGGCACCGACTTGGACCTCTGTAGATATTTTGGCGACAAAATCCCATGATCAGCGACCACAAACTTGAGCATCACGGAGATTAATGCCAAAGTTAAGATCAACGTCAAATATATCAGAAGAAATGATCATTGTGAAATAGGCCACCGGATCGGATCATTTTTGAGACAAAATTATGTCCGAAAGACGGCGCTTAAGTCTTTTCACGTAATTTCATGGTGAAATGTGTGTGAGATACCTCGCGTACCTGATTGCTTCGCCAAGGTCCGAAACCAGCTGCCACCAATGCCTGTTCCTCAAATACATCACATAGAGCAGGAAAATTGTAAAAACTTTTCCCAACTGTTGCCTCTTTAAATGCAATCGAATTGGAGATGAGTATGATGCGGAGCTTCGGGTTATGCTCTCGCGAGTGTATTGAATCTTCTTTTTGAGTCAGTATCTGCAATGTAACACAAGGATAAGTGCCGGCTAAAGAACTGGGACGGGTACGTACCGAGGTCAGCCGCTAAACACGCAAATATATGCAGCTTCATAGTCACGCTAACTAAATTTCCATCCTAGTAATTTATTATGTGTGAGTGATGATCGGGGTGATTAAATCATATGAGATGATATGCCGCATTTGAGCTACTTTTGAGATATATTGGTTTGGAGTAACCACCCCTTAATCTTTGCCACTAGAATTTGTAGTTATTGTTGGTTCTTGGATGGAAAATTTAAGATTGATTAAATGTCGTGCCTTGGATGTGGATTCCGCCCGGGAAGCGACCCAAGTATAAGATAGCAAATGGGAAGTATCTTGTATGGAGCCAGAATGGGATTATCATACAATTCATTGCGCGACTATCGAGACCTACGTCCGTTATTTCATTCTGTATCCCATCTGAAGAAGAAATTGAGCAAGAGCTTTAGCGCCCAGGTCTTTAGTCTTGTGCCTGCTCGCGGCGATTCGTCAAGGCGGTACCGGTAATGTCTTGGAAGTGAAGAAGCTGGGCAAAGGAATAAGGGTGAGTGTTCTTCTTTACTTGTGTTCGGAAATGTGCAATGAGAACACCTAGACTTGATAATGGAATTATCATGTGGATTTCACGTGCTGTGTGTCTGGAATTACACTTTTAGCATTGAACCGAAATATTCCTGCATCACCTCACACTCCAAGACCAACTTGGGCAATTACTGCTTGTCTCGGTAAATTCCATATCATTGAGTAGATTCATGAATCCGCCGCATGGTGCCACATAAATGCAGTCCCTATCATTGTCCCTTCTCCTGAAAGCTAAAGCAGTTGGGCTACTGTCTCTTTCTGGTTTAGTCAGCCCAGAATTCTGATTCTTTCTCTTTCTGCGGCTCAATCCCTATCCGGACAAACTTCAAGACTTTATATGCCAAGTTGCGGAAGAGCATAAACCTTCCCTCTGCAATCAAATATCACATCGTCGCAATCAAGTGATTGACTACAATCTCCAGACTGCCCCTTTTTGCACCCGCCATTGAAATCTGATTGCATACTCAAAACTGTTCCACGATCTGAAATTGTCCCAAGGAGACCTGCCTCTGGAAGTATGAAGGCCATTTAGTGCAGTCATGATGACCAGTTGTGCTTTGCCCAGTTTAATCCTGGAAGCCGGTTTGGGAAATTTTCTGTCTGCACATCGAATGCAAAGATTCTGCCTTATAGGGACTTATGCATTGTAACAGCTGCAAGTTTGAGGATCACCCTAGCACAATTTAGACATCCCGCTTCTGGGTAATTTTCCACCAACATCGTTCCCGCTTCACGAACGAGACATAACCACGCAAGTCCAGGAGAATTGGCACCCGAAGCTCCGACTTTCCCGTGCTAACCAGAGGACTCATAGAAATATAAGCGATAACGGGCCAATTATTATATTCGAGAAGAAGCGCGCCATCTGATCGCATAGCAATGTCCTCAAGAGAAAACCAATGAGAATCTATTTATGCCTATGTAGATGAAGTAGAACAAGTTAAATTGGAAATATTTGAATAATGGATGAGATTTGCAGGATAAAGGATAGGAATAGGGCTCGGGGTTCGTAACCTGATGGTAAGATCTGAGAAATCTCTGCCAAGATGCTGCTGCTTCCTAATGTACGGAATATGTACTCTTTTACTACTGTACGACCGTACATAATTAATAGCATTTAACCCACTTAGAACCAAACATATACGAAGATCAATACTAACTAAAAAACGTCCTTAAAATATGGAAGATGAAGGGGTAACGACCGCGGTCGCCAAATAGCTTAGGCATCTCAGCCCTATAATTTCGGAATGAGTCTTTGAAGGCTCGAAAACATGTTGGCGGAGTCGCAGATTACAAATGAGAGTATGTGAAAAATAATTGGCACAGGTTAGTGAGTTCTTAATCGTCCTTCACGACCATAGCAATCATTTTCCCTCATGACAATAACTAGAGCTCGCAGGAAACATGACCCAAGAAATGGCCAAGACTGGGAGCTGAAAGAGCCCGCATTCGATGCTCACATAATTATGAAACCCGACTTTGTCTCCTTCAGCCTTGTCGGTGGGTGATGGAAAATAATCTCTTTCTTACTAGTGGTATAAAAGTCTTGCTCATGCGACAATACTCGGAAGGTCAATATAGAAAGATTTGGAAGACAGGAATAGAGATCACCGTGTTGCGATTTGCGAATAATGACGGTTCTTGCCCTCTTCTTCGACTACTCGAGCATTATCGATAAATGTGTGTTTGACATAGGTTCCATAAAGTCTCGAGGGCGTCAATAATAAAAAAACAGCAGGATGCAAACCTTTCTTAATCTTACCTTCCATCTAACTTGGCCTTTTCCTTTAATGTTGTACTCAGCGAATGGCTATTAGATTACTTGATACTCGGCATCGAGCAGTTTGTGGTGGCTTTGGAAGTTTGTGAATGAGTTTACTCTTTTCGTCCCATCAATCCTCGATCCATCTTTTGTGTTAGCAGATAGCTTACTCCAACGCCCATTGCTGAAAGTAGATGCCATAAGCAAAGTTCTTTGAAACTGGAGAATATTCATCGTGATTGGGAGTGTTGCAGTTTTCCTGATGTAGAAATCTGAATCATCCACGCGCTCGTGTCGTGTCGGATTCAAGGCGGGAAGTCATCGATGGTAATCTTGACTTGAATCTTGCTAAAGAGGAAGAATTTTGATTTCAGTATATCATAAGAAGTTAATAATGCAGAATAACTTCTATATTCATTGTCGTTTGGGGATATGGTGAGGATAATCATCGGTAATTGAGCGTTCAAGTCGTGTCACGTTTGATAAGGTTAAGGTTACTAAGTTTGATAAGAGATGCATATCCCCGGCCGCCGTCTTTCACCATTTCCCAGCCTCAAATATACTTGAACTGTCCTCCTTTCTTCATCGAAAAGCCATATCAATGAATTCTACCGGAAGAGTGAACCTGTGCCGCCTATCATGCAAAAGACACGCCCGACGAACTTGCACGCGATTCATGAGGATGTTTGACCCGTAAGCATACACAATCGGTGAACAAGCAGACCACAAAAAAGATCATCATCAGCCACTAAATGCAATCAAATAATATCGTGGCAGCCAAGTTGATGATGTGGCAAATCACATACAGTTCTAAGAAGTCTAAAACTTCTTCTTGCAAGTAGGTTTATGGGAATGCTGCTGTAATGAAAAAGCACAACGTCTACGAATCCCCAGGTTCTCCGATGAAATGGTTGCGCCATAGCCAGCCTTTTCAATTTTCATTACAGTCTCACACTATCAGATCGAAGGTGATATCATCTAAAGGTATATCCTGTCGATCTCGTCCCCAACTCTAAGGTCAGAAAACAACAATTAACACATTAATTATCGATTCAAAGTCTCCACTCTGGAAGAAAGGGCTGTGTTGAGATTTGCTCTTGCTTCAAAAATCTACGCTCTGGTGGTTGTGCGAATGAGAAGCGAGAAAGACCAACGACCCCTTCATTATGATGTCGTTTATTCGATGCTTTTTTGGCCTCAATAATACCTCAAAGGTTTCGAGGCCAAGAGAATTCAAAAAATCGAATCGCCCTCAAAAACAAGCTCAATTCAATGATCTACTCAAGGATCAACTTCTCTTTTATCCTATACACGGCGAAGTTCCAACAGACTTCAGAGTACAATCCTGTTTGTCTTTGGTGCAAGAGGAAAATGAAGCAATGGATGATGGTAACAATGACGTAGCGAATGCTTGTGTGGGTCGAGACTTGGATCTGAAAGAGAGGGAACACAAACAAGACTCTTCACCAACGCAATCACGAACAATTGTACAACCTCGACAATATCCTCATCGATTTCCAAATAATATCAACGTTAATAATAATCGAATTCATCGAATACCATCAAATTATTCAATTAGTATCTATTCCTCAGACGAAATCTATCCCACCGAGAATATGGAGAGCTTACCAAGGAGAGCTAAAACCCCTGTTTTCTTCATTGGCCAATTAGAAAGAAAAGCTATGGAACACGACCCTTCGGAACGTCTTGCCAGCGAATATCAGACAGTATTACCGCAACGACGTATATCTTCTTATTTAGATCTCCACTTACCTCTCAACCCGGCCAAAAGAACTCTAAGGAAAATCAAATCTCAAGAGAGTCTTCGGGACCTTTGCAAAAGCTACGCTAAATCACCATCTATAGCCTCGGATTCCGAAACTCTTGTCGGATCTGATAGAGGAAGTTCACCACGCGGCTCGATATATAAAGAGGACGAAAAGGATGATACTTTTCGATTCAAGGATGTGTCATCTCCAGCATACGAACCGTCAGAAAAGACCTCACAATTGGATCAAGTGGATCAAGACATTAGTCTCCAGATTTGCTCTGATCTTCTGACAAGCAAATTGACAACCGCACTTCACCAAAATCATGCGGTAGGACAAGAAAATAAAGTCTCAAGCTTAGAGATCTTACTTATGATCGAGGCGTACGAATCGATCAGGAAAGAGTTACTATCAGATCCGCGTGATTTGCACGTGACATATGCTGCTGAAACAGCACTTGATCAATGGATACAGGCTTTGTATACCATATATGAGGACTGCCATGGAATCAATTATAGAAGACCGATCTCGAGCCAGCCAAGATGGAATTCACGAAGATCACCAAAGCCTGTCTCGGCTTTTACTGAACATCAAAATAAGCATGCAAGTCTGAAAGGATTTGGCCACTCGAATCCCTGGCCCATTGAAATTCGAACTTGATAAAGTAACTCGCTTACATTATGCCTTCAGTACTGGATGCAAGTGCAATTTGGATGAGACTCTATGAAAGAATGACCACGACACTCATTTCGAACGATGAATAATCGAGAGATAATCAATCGAGCCACGATGACTTGTAAAAAATATGGAAGTAACGGGAACTACGATCTTGATCATGCTTCTGATACAAGAATTCTCATGGGGAAAACTTCTGTCTGTAACAGAGCTTCGGAGAAGGAAATCGGGACACGCTCGCTAAAATGGGTGTGGATAGCCATTTTTATGTGATATTATGAGGAAAAGAGCCCGCCCGGGATGTTGGATTAAAAAGAGAGAGCAACGGAACCTGAAGAGAGTATTGATTATTGGGAGGAAATTGGCATGAAGTAGGGGCTGTAACAGATATATGATGATGAGGAGAGATCGAGAGGACAAATCCCGTTGCCTTCCTATGCACTTTTTACGCAAGGAAGATGTGAATGGGTTGAATGAAACAGTTTAATGGTTAATGGTTAATGGTTAATGGTTAATGGGTAACGGTAATGCTTTAATGAATAATGAAATACTTATTTCTGCCACTTTTCATGCATTTTATTTAAATTCAGACTCTTCGCTGCCTCATCCACTCGGGACAACTTTGCAGCGAGCAGATATTGATAAGCAATGAGAAGACTAGGCATATTTTAATTCACCTTCTCAAATCAGGTCATGGGGTAGGTACGTTGAGAATTTCATAAGCTACCTCATGTCTCAGTCCTCAGATACCTCGGCTTTTATGTGACTTTTTATTATTTATATACATGTATATATATACAGCATCACAATCACATATCTATGCTTATTCACCCAAAAATTCACACACAAATTCACATTGAAATCAAGACGCAATTATTTTTCAAAATCTTCAATTCTAATAAATATGTCCGGAAAACCCATCAGACTAATGGCGTATGTGTCATACTGTACCTCTCATACCTAAACCCCCAAACCCTAAAATAAAAAGACTTCCTTCCCATTAGAGTTGATTCCACCTTAGGTTGGCGAATCCTAGGGTTTCCTGAGTCTCTATGGGTTTGGAATGTCTATCTTGCATTCTGTGCTCTAGAACCTCTCGACTAACTCTCTTGTTTTCATTGGCAACAGGCTGCTTTTTGAATACTATTTATCCATCACTAGAATCCTCCACCATCAGAATACACCACCCCTTACATCTAATCCTCTTCCTCCACCCCAGAAATTAACTCTTCGCGCCATTGAAGATTCTCCTTCCATCATATCCTATTCATTGATCAAATCCACCATGAATACCTCCATCCCCATCCGCTGATCTCAATAGCTTGAACAAGGGAGACAAAACACAATGCAAAACTTCAACGCATCCGAACAAAGGAAACAAAATCAGACGCATCTTGGGGGACGTCCCTAAAATGGAATTAGTAATGGTACTTGGCTGTACCGCTGTGTATCATTTCACTCCCCTATTTCCTTTTCCTTTTTCCTGCTTTCCTAGCCCAATTATTTTCTCTTCCGGTGGCGCTTGGTATATTGCGCTTATCTTGAACATTCGATTCCACAAAAAGACAAGAGAAACCCCCAGAAGACCCTATACCGTATTTCTACTCCACCATCCATCCATTCATTCCAGCACCCCATCCATTCCAACATTCCACCTCTCTAAAATCCTCCTTGATAACTATCAACAACCACAATTTCATTCTCCTGTCGTGCTCATGTCCCCGTGCTTGTATTTATTTCTAGACCTGCTCCTGCATAGAACCTTGCAGATATGAGTAGGTGGGGTCGAAATAATGCTATGAGGTAGTTCGGAAGAATGAAATCTGGGTGTGGTTGTTGATGGAGATGTGGGAGGAAATGTCGAGAGAGGAATATTGATGAATGAAGATGGGAAATGGGAAATCGATAGCGAGAATCTGTCCGTTGCAGTCGTCACTACTTGTCAGTGTGGACAGGAGTCGTTGGGAATTGATTAGATGGAATAGATGAAGGAGGTCTGTGGGTGATGGGAGGAGGTGGTACAGAGTCAGGTGATTTCAGAGACCTATGTTGGAAGTTAGAATGGAGAAGGTTCTGATACTAGGGGAAAGGTCTTACCACTTTGTTTTGGAGGGGTTTCTCTTTTTGAATGTTTTTGAATTATTTTTCTATAGTCTGTGGAAGTTATTATCGACATCAGGGATTTGATCATGGCGTTAACGTTTTTTTGTGAAAGCCGCCGAGACCGAATAGCAATCCTTTCTAGGACGAAGCCGAATGGGTGTGGGGGTACTTTACTAGATCGCCGCCGCAAATCGAATAAGCAAGAACGAGCTTTTTTCGGAGATATTTTCTTTTTCTTTTTGGCAATGTTTTTTTGGTTTTGCGATATCAGTGGGTGGTGATTCTTACGCCGATGCCAGCACTGGCGGTAAGACTTTTGGGGTTGAAATCGTTGAGGGCGAATGTCAAGAACGATTAGATACTGAGAGGCAGTCCAGATAGACATCGATGGCGAGGCGAAGCTATAGAGAAAGTCCC
Organism: Sclerotinia sclerotiorum 1980 UF-70; assembly: GCF_000146945.2. Lineage (NCBI taxonomy): Eukaryota > Fungi > Ascomycota > Leotiomycetes > Helotiales > Sclerotiniaceae > Sclerotinia > Sclerotinia sclerotiorum. Next base: position 1,493,994 of record NW_001820831.1, read on the forward strand.
GGTATTGAGAATTTGAGAGTGGTGTTAATATGCCCGAGGACATCGCTGGCGAGACGATGTCCGTGGGAATTGGTGTTAATGGATGGCGGTAATGGCCATCATAGACATAGCTGATAAGTAATGCGAATTTCGAAAGTAATCCGCTAACAAGGAATATCTAAAGGATTTGATGTCCAGACGGAACTGGGATAGGTGGTAGTAACCGTGTTGGAAATCGCTGGCGACGAAAATCCAATTGGCTCCACAGAGAGTGAGAGTTAGATGTAAGTAAGGGTGTTAGTTAATAATCGGCATAGGCGTCGCTGGCAAACGAGCCTGTATGCTGAAAACATCGTGATGTGAAGATGGAGTTAGATGTGTAAAAAGTTCCCGATGGGTGTCGCTAGTAGCGAATTTCGAGGTGTCTTGATAGCGAGAAGTGGTAATGGTCCAACAAATATCCCTGGCGATGGATTTCCGAAGGATTGTGACAAGAAGATAAGTTAGACGGTTAGAGGTGAGGGTTTGATATTCTCCACAGACACCGCTAGCAAACGAGTGTCCATGTCGAAGATTTAGATATCGGAGAAACTCTCTGCTTAACATGAAGAGACTGTGAGTTTGAAGTAGAGAAGGACATCTTGTGGAAGTGTTCGTATGTCCTTTTATTGAGAAGATGACCAAATTTCCCAGAAGTGCGGAACTGAGTGACCGATAACCAAAAAGACGGACGGTCAGGAGTGAAGAATGAAAAGGAAGGAGCTTTTTCGTTTTTTTGTGATGGTTTTCTCTTTTCAACTGTTTTTCCTATTTTTGATATTCTCGCACCAATTCGTGGTGGCAAAACACACAGCAGTCGCCGCTGCTCATGGTAAAAAACCAAAAGTCGATCCTTTTCAGGACGAACGAGGTAAAACCGAGTGCAGCTGAAATCGAGGTGAAAATCGAAAAAGAGAATCTTTTTTTTTGTTTTGGTGTTTTTGTCTTTCCATTGTTTTTTGAGGTTGGCGTTTAGAAGTAGTGGAGTTTTTGTGTGACAGAAATATACTCACAGTAGGCGCCACTATTGGGTAGTATTGTTAAGACTCCGGACCGGTGAACATTTTCAGGTTAGAAACTGCGTGAATCTTCGCCGCTGAAATATGGAATTGGAATAAAGTGAGCCGGGGAGACAATCCTTTTCGGGATGAAGACACCGGGGAGCGATAGTAGTCGGAAAAGAGGTGTGCCAAAGTAAGTAAGATTCGGTGCGGAACCAAACCAGTACCAACTAGAGAGTTAGTGGCATCCAATGGTACAAGATCCAAGACAGACATTTCTTGCATAGGATCCTTTAGAGCTGAATCCACCTTGAGCGTCCCAATACTTAAGGCTTCCTGGCTCTCTCAGGTGCAAGAAATGAATTCTTCTCGGATCATTGTTTTGATGTCGATCGAAATTAAGAGTGAAGATTTCAGGCTGAGATTGGTTGGGCGATAGAGTTCCGCAGGCTAAGATTTCGACTCGCTTCTCCAGAATTTGGTTGCAGTACGCTGGTATTTAGTAATTCGACAGAATGCTCTTCTCCTAGCATTTTATGAAGTGAGAAACCCTGACAAGACACTTACAGGGAGCTTTTCCTAAGCCGCGGTCTTTTCCTTAGTAAAACCCTCCACATTAGCGACGCTACTTGGCACCACCCTCAGTTTCATTTTTTTGGTGGAGCCAAAAAAGGGGGACCGTAGTTTGGCTGTATAAAGCTAAAAGGGGTAGCAGCAGCAGAAAGTAGCTCTTTGGCTGTAGGCGCAGCTGGTATCGGAGAAACCGGACTTGAAAGAACGGCCGGGGTCTTCCAGCCGGGATGAGCAGCCTTAAAGAAGGAAGCTGCTGAAGATTTGGAGCTGGAGGAGGATAAAGAGGCAGCAAATGTCAAGAAAGGATTAGCTTTGGCTGGGTGCGAAGCTGGTAATGTCGGAAACATGCTGTCAAGAGAATTCTTGATCATGGTCTTGACCTTTTTGGTAGGTCTAGACCCAGCTTTTGAATCAGACTTTGACTCAGAATCCACCTCAGGGCGATTTCTTCTCTGTCTAGAAGGTGGGGGAGAAGGAGAAGAATCTGGAGATGCTGCAACGCCAGGAGCAGCAACTGGAGGATTAATGTTTTTCCAACAGAATTTACAATTTCCGTTATCGTCGTTCACCTCAAGATGCTGGCATTTTAAACAACCTTCGCACACACCATATATGTCCAGACGTAAATGCTGGCAGGTGGATTTCTTGGTTAGAGATTGTTTTCTCCGAGTCGAAGTGCCAACGACCTTGTTATTAGCGATCGGAGCAGCTTGACGAGACACCTTGCTGGCATCTTTAATTGCCTCACCGCAGACGCCGCATGCACCAGCAAACCTGATGAGATGCGAACATTCTTCTTCTGATGATGGATTCGTGTCGTCCTCAACGAGAGAACCGGGAATAGCTGCATAAGGTTGAACCCCAACCTCAGTGTAGCTACGGGCGCCTCTGTTTGGCTGCTCCGGTGGAGGAGATAGAGGCTCATCTGACGCATAGTCTGGGAGATCGTCGAAACTATCTTCTTTCTGTGGAGTGATAGAAGCCTGTTTAGAAGCAAATTCCTTATCGCCTTCAAAAAATATCTGCTCGCCACAGTGGTCACAATTGTTACCACGGCTCCCACGATTATGTGGGCACTTGAGTATGTTTCTGGAATCTCCGGGAGTCTTAATGGAAGAAAAAACGCGATGAATGCCTTGAGAGGAGTTGATATTTACTGGCTGGTATTCCCGCAGCTGACCTCTGGATTGTCAAGTCTGTAATTTCGCACTAGCCAAGCCAGCTGCTGGGACCGCAGGTGGGAATGATCCACCATCGTTGTCAGAGTCATCGTCTATGTGACTACTGAAATGCTATGATAAACGCCAGTCCCGCGAATAGCTACTAGATACCGAAGGAAAATTTACATTGTTGGCATCATCATTTTGATACCACTTTTGGTCCTGTTGTTAGACATCAGCCGAATTGTCCATTAACATGTTATCATTGTAAAATGAGAAGGGCTATGTATATATGCTTACCGGACTCTGCGCTCTGGCTGTCTGTCTCCGATGGGGGGGTGTTGCACTGTACATGCCATCATGACGGGCCTTCTCGGCAGATTCCGACTTGATGTAAGGCACGCTATTATCCTCAGAGCCAGCTGCTAGTGCTCTCCCCCGAAGATACTCGTTGTGTTCTTCAACGATCCTAGCTTTTTCTTGCTCTATTCCCTGTAATTTGCCCAAACTTGATCGCACTGCCTCATTTCGAGCTTGCACCAGCTCTTCACTCTTTGCGAATGCGCGGTCACGAGCATTTCCAGCTTCAATAGCTCGGCCGACAGGGTATGGGCAGCTTTTGACGATACTGTTGGCCCATTGCCTTCCTTGAGCAAGTTCAGACTTCAGATGCTGGTGCTCAACTCGGTAGTATCCAATCTCAGATTTCAAATGCTGGTTTTCGAGTTGATAATTCCTAAGCTCAGTTCGCAGATGCTGGTTTTCTTGTAGGTAGTGATTCTCCATGATGTTGCGGCCTCTTTGAAATTCGCTTTCTATTTTCTGCTTCCTACTATGGATTTCCTTCTTAAGTTCCTCGGATTTGTCATTGTGCGCCTGGCACTTCTGGTCATACTTGCTCCCCAAGCCTTCGTACGCTTTAACATTATTCTTGTAAATTTCTTCAAGTTCGTTCAATTGGCGTTGTAGGTGACTTATCTTTCTATTGTCCGCAGGGTCTCCACGAAGGACCTTTTCCTCCGCAATGGCAGCTCTCTTTTGAGAAGCGTTGAACTTCTCTAGCAGCTCTTTGTATGCGACACTATTGGTGACGTCGATTCTTGACTGCTCAACCTCCTTTTTAGCCGTAGAGGCTCCCTTCAAAGCATCCTCATGGACAGTAATAGAGCGCTTGTAATACACGGCCAACTCATCGAACTTGACCTTCCGTTCATTAGTGACCTCATGGCTTTCTTCCAACTTATTCTGAAGCTCTGCCTTCACATGACTGGTATCGTCCTTAGCATTTTCGAGAAAGTCAGACTTGGAGTCTTCGGCTACTGACAGATTTGCCTCTGCATCTTTTTCCAACTTGGCTAATCTTTTACTCATCACTGCAAAGTTGTAGTCCTTGATCTTCATGATCTCCACTATATCTTTGCATAGGACAAGCGAGTTAGTATCATCTGACTTGGCATTGTAAATTTTGCGCATGGTCTCGTTGAGAGATGTTAAACGAGCTGGAGAAATTAAAGGTGGAGATTGGATTTCTTCTTCATCGTCTTCTTCAGCATCAAGGATTGAAGCAGAAGAAGTACTGGATGAAGCTTTAGCTTCGGATGACAACTTGGCAGTCTTATTTTCGAAAACTTGAGCAGGAATCTTGACGTGGGTCAGCTTTTTGGAGGGTGTGACGGCAGATGAAAATCCCTCAACGTCCTTTTTATTGGTAGTCTTGCCGAACATGATGGCGCCTCCTGGGATATCAAACACATGTTCTTCAGGCCTAGTCAATCCTCGAGAACTGGCTGATTGGCGATGGTAAGGTGGTCTACGGGAAGGTAGGGTCCTCTTCTCGCCCTCAACTTTAGTACGCTTAATAAGATTCAACGACTCGTTGCCTGTTCCCTCACCATCATTGTTGGCAGTTGAACTTCTCTTCTTATTGAACGAGGAAAGAGGTTTTGCCATTGGTGCCATTGTACTAGCAATCTGCAAATTCTTAACGTCAGCAATATCCTACCCGGGATAGTTTGCAGAGTACAAATTAGTGTATCAAGCTACAATAAGCGAGGAAAGCCAGAATGAGAAGCTTAAGTAGGGATTTGAAATAGGGGAACATATCCGCGTGTCATTGGATGTAAAATCAGTAAAGAGATTAAACTCACAGATTTGGTATTGACGGAATTGGAGGTTTGCTTATTGTTGACTGGAGACTTCTCTGTGGAAACGTACTTCTTGTTAACAGATGCGCCCTTGGCGGATGGGGTTTGGATATTCTGAACGGAAGTCATCGCGGGTAAAGTAATAATTGATAGATGAGAAAACTCGAAAATCAATTGTGATAAGAGGAATTTTCGATACTACAATTGTAGTGTAAATTAATAAAATATTTTTTTCTGAAACACGAAGAAGTTTCGATTAGTACTTGATATAATTATGTTGTTCAGTCAGCTGTTTGTGTAGGATATTAACAAAGTTTCGTGGAAAGGTTGTATGTAAGATGGATTTCTCAGAGAGAGAGCGCACTTTTATGGATGAAGAAGTGCTCGATAAAGATTTGAAAATTCTTAGTATGTGTAAGCTGTTGTACTAGATGTTCTGGCTGTATGGTTTTATGGTTGTAGTAGCCGTACGACTGTTGAGAGGGTATCTTGGTGCGAAGTGATTTTGGAAATTTTCGTTTCAAGATTTCCGGGGAGCAAGAGGGTGCCTTTGTGCACAAAATAGCTCCGGCTTATCAGAATTGGAAGCTCTTATTTCCTTAGCGCGGGCTGTATTGAATATTTTGAGGCTATTGATGCCGCATATTCAATACAAGAATTATCTCGCTTGGCGTTTTGCGACTTCTATCCAACCAAAAATTCAGAATTATCTTGCGCAAACGGCTTCCGTACTATTCTGATAGTTTTTGGCACTGTACTAGGATTGTACAGGGTAATTTTGAAACTGAGGGGAAGTTGTGAGTTGTTGCAGGAGGCTGGTAGAAGGGGAAAGAAGGAAATGCCGCCAAGGCCTTTTTCTTAGGTAGACAGTTGACGATTCAAACACTTCAAACACCATATTCACTTTTGCATATTCACTTCTTTGACTCGACCGCTATTTTTCACAAGATAGGGAAAGCCAACAAAGAAGAGACGAGTGGGGTAAGTTTGCAGCATGCTCCATGTGCATAATCTGGAATAAATCGATAATGTATTGCACTCTCAGGGATGTGACTAAGAATCTACGGAACTTGTTGTGAAATAGAGAAGGATGGTATGAAAGTAGCGAAAGCAATAGGAGAAGTCGCTATGAGGGTATCTCATTGGAGGACCTGGTTATGCCACGGGCCAAGTAGAAAAATGTATATGATCCTGGGAAGTTGACCGGAATAAAGTTGATAGAGTAGTATTTGAGAATTCTTGGGGTGCAATGGGGAGTTTCTATAGGAATGAATCGGAGTATGAATTCCGCAGTAGTGTGTGGAAGCGCTTGATGAGTCGACCGCTCAAAGTCAAAGAAGTAGTTGCATAAGTGTGTTATGATAAAGAATAGCCTATTGATCACTAGAATACCTTGGAGATTGTGTCGCGAAGTTTGCCTTTAAAGTATAAGACCAAAAAGACTCTATTTGAGGCTTGTATAGTTGAGTGTATGTGTAGCTACTTTTTATTGTTGCGGAAAGGTGGTAAGCTAGGGCTACGATAAAGAGGTTCTTGGTATGGTTCGTTAATAGAGCTTCTATTGAGACCGAGAATGGAAATTTGAGATTGTATTGCTGTACATCAAAGATGAATCTACTGCAACCTGGCTAGGACTAGGGCTTGCTGGCTCTCGCCATGCAGCAGTAAAGTTCTTTGTTATTGACTGTCTTGTTGAGTTGATTTGCTAGATTTGCTACACAGTCGCAGGTCACTACCATCAGTAGCTGTTTTTGATACAAGAGATTGACCAAGATGGAAAACTCACTATTTTCCGCTAATACATTAAACAGATACCCATGCCAGTCCAGGAAATAATGGCATACTACATCTTCCGCATATCTCAAAATTAATTTTACAGGTGTTTCGAGGATCGGGTGTCTTCGGTGTAAGATATAGTGTGACAAATCGAGTGGGAACAGAGGAACCAGTTCTCTATGCGAGCCAAACAGTCAGCATCTTACCAATGTAGTTACAGCCTTTGGGAGATCACTGATGTGAAGGATTGAGGTACGACATATTGTTGGACTTGATGATCTAGCTATTGCACATGCAAGAGGCTGTGCATTGGTGTTTCAAGTATCCTCATATCCCCTGAGACGGACCCATTGCACTCCTTGACAACTCCATTCATGAAGTCATTGAACTCTTCTTACAAATTGGCAGTTTCCTTCTCTTCACGCACACTTGAATTGCTACGATATCTTCGGCGGAAAAGGGAAATGGGAGTCCTAAAATTATCGCAGACTACTAACACGACATAGATGAGAGTAGGGAAAGATTTTAAAGTTGAGATTGAATCCCTAAAGTGGAAACAGACGGAAAATCAGATGGCAGTATGAAGGGTGTAGGAGATGCATTCAATGTATGGAAGAGCGAATGCGTCTCAGGAAACTCTTTTCTAGGCCAAAAGGGTGACCTTGTTCTGCACATCCAAAATTTCAGAAAACACGATGGACAATATGATCGAAACTATATACAAGACCTAGCAGTTTTGAGGTAATAATTCCTTGAGAAACACGCACTCTACCCAAGAAGACATACATCGGTGAAACAGCTCATAGGAAGTTAAAGATGTTCATCAAGCACCACTTACTGACCACTAGCGTTGAAACCGGCGAAAGGAGAATAAGCATTTATTCCTCAGTCTTAGGCAATACTCCTTGCACGATATGAGTGCGAAACATCGAGTCAAGTAACATGTTCTGTTTTCCTAATGAGTCTCTAGCTCTAGTATCGTACTCCTAACATGAGAAATCATCAATTTTCCACTCTGATGCCGTGGTTGCCCATATCCCGGGGAATAACAAATCCATCTACTCGGCGCCCCAAATGAATGATCTGATACGTGTAGTGACCTTTCTCTCCATTTCATCCGAATACCAAATTATTAAGCAGACCATAACACCCAAATCATTACCTCACATTGCACGAGACATCCAGTTGGCAGTCATAAACGTCAAACACAACTTCCAAGCACAACAACCATGATCTATACCATCATCTCCATCCGCTGCGGCAAAGGGATTCTTCAATTCTACTTTCAAGCTATTGGTTTCCAACGACATACTACTCTGACGTCTACCGCCCTGTTCTTTTTGATATGGAGTATCTTCCATGTACAGAGGCTCCCAGATAGGTATGTGCGAGCGTCGCTCTTGACCACCAGGTGAATCTAGACGAGGCATATGCATGGTGTTGAAAGGTGTGAGATTAGCTTCTCGGGGGGAATTGTAAGGCGGATCGCGTGCCCATGGTTTGAGGTTTTTTCGAGGGAATTGGTTGGCTTGTTGAGACTCAGAAATTTTGTATTCTTCCTGCGAGGACAAGGAGTTGGAACGGTGACCTTGAAGGATCATCATTGTGAACAATTGATGCAAGCGACCCGACAGTAAAAGTAGTACGAAGGAAACACGTGTAAATCTGTCGAGAGGTAAAGAAGCCAGTAGCCAAAAATGCTTGTTGGGAGCTGATAAATTAGACCCCGGCTTATAAATTCAAATGTATGAAGGGGGATCAACCTTATCAACCAATATTCATACGTAAGTAATAAATGTATCATGCATGCTTTCGAAAAGTAGAGTATGAATTATTTATTTTGCAAAATATGAAAACTACCCTCATATTCGGAAAGAAACCATGGAAAATATTAGCAGAAAGTTTCTAACTTTAGGAAACTGCCAGTGAGCGTTCATGACCAGTTGAGAAGGTACTCTACCGAGAAGAGTCCTTCCAAAATTTATCTAAACGCTCTTCATAACCTTCCTCCGTAGCATATAACAACCTTTTTGTCAACAGGCTGTAAAAGTTGTAGTCCTACCATTCTGATTCTAAGTTCCTGATATTGAAGCATGGGTATGACTAATTTGATGTGCACCAACACATTTGGCTCCACAAACCCCCACCTTCCAATTCCATAATAATATATCGTCAAAAATTTAGTCCTACAATATCAAATCGAGTATTCTCTCTGCTCTTCCAGCTTCAATGGTCCAATGGTCAGGATTCCACCCTTCCAAGGTGGAGGTCGGCGTTCGATTCGCCGTTGTTGCATTAACATTTTAGATTTTTTGGCCATGAATTGCCACATTCTTCATTTATTGTCAAAATTTGGGTTATTTTTCCAATATCAAGCGCTGAATATAATTCTTGTATCTTCGTTGTTGGTTATTGGAGTTTTGAGGATGTGTCGATTTCATGATTTGTGTTTTGTGGAGGTTTGTGTCTTCGGTTAGCTTCAGCTAGTGGGGGGTTAAAATTAGGGGGTGGATCGGAATGGGTTGCGTTCCTTGAGTGGGAATAACTGACCACACCTAAAGTTTCGGGTCAAATTGTTAGAGTTTTGGCTTTTGATATCTATAATTCTGTGATAATTATACTAGCTTCTGTATCCGTGAGGAAGAGTCTGGCGTTTTACAAAAAGTTGCTTAAAATCTGTTGCGTCTGAAGCTCTTGGCACTGCTAGCTCTGGTTTGTCATTCTGTTGCATATCTGATTATTTTTGGCATTCCTATTTTAGACATTGCTGGTTCCCGTAATACAGCTTCTTATTCGATAATCTAAAAACACAGAGTAGTAATGACGACGTAGCAGGAAGTTAGATCTTGCGTGGTGTGGGGGCGTGTAGATCCTAAGAATCTGGCATCATACTGTGCCATGACATTGCCACATCTATCACCAGAATCTGATAAACCACTAGTGTGGAGTAAGGGCTAATACAGTCATAATCAAAGCTTCTAGAAAGTTATAATGATCTTCATTCCCCCTTCAGTCTGAAGAATTGTCAAATCGAGTTTCTAAGCTGGGCCCCAGAAGATGTGTATCTTTGACTGTAGTATCGAGTTCTAAAAAAGCCTCAACATTCCAATTATTCCGATCACATCAGGAATTTTGTTTTTTCGACTGACGTCCCAACTATTAGGAACCTGCTCCGATCTAATTGACTAAGGGGAGAATTTAGCCGCCTAATCGTTAAAATGTAAACACCACCTCATTCTCTTATATATCTTATACCAATCTACTTTTCCCTATAGAACTATCTTTTCCCTAAATTTCTATATAAACTTCGCTCTCTAATTTATATTTATTTATATTTTAAAATTATTTATTAAATTAATTATTAAAAATCTATTATTAAAATTCATCTAAATTCAATTGATATAATACTACAATATAAATGTTACGAGGGTAGCCGTCTAGATCACATGGAAGTGCTCTAGACTCTCGAGCTAGGGTTATAACTAGGCGTCAAGCAGGGACTTAAGTAACAACAAGATGTTACGTCGGACAGTAACATAGGTCACGTTCTTGATCACATGATCAAGAAACCGACAAATCGAGATCGGTTTTGCGGTGATCGAATTGTCGGGTTTATAGCCATCGGTTTTTAACGAGGCACGAAGGTCTATATAATCAAGATGGATTCCCTTTGTATAGAGCTTCGTGCTCAAGATCAATCATTTAGTATATTCTACTATTAGTTACGAATTGCATCACTGTCATTACTTAAGTCCCTGCTTGACGCCTAGTTATAAACCACCTCGAGAGCCTAGAGCACTTCCACGTGATCTAGACGGCAAACCTCGTAACATAACCGTTCCTCAAAATTAGATTTATTATTCAATTCTAAAACATATATTTCTTCCAAATACTAATATTATCCGATTTAATTAAAATCAATTATTCAAATTTGTATTTCCATAAAAAGATCGAATTGCTTCCAAGATTAGTGTTGAGATACAACTCCAAGGCTGGCAAGGATTGACTTATTATGACGTTTCTGCTGTCAGGAACGGTCGCGATTATTGGGTGTTCGATACATTCTCTCCCCTCACCCAAATGGCATCCCTTCATCTGGTTGCATTACAGCACCCTTTCCTTGTAGCGACTCATATTCCTAGCCCGGTAGTATTCAGGTGAAGAGCTCTGCTGAGGTGGATTTTGTATGGGCCTTAGGCGCTATCACTGTAAGAGCCAGGCTTTCAACTGAAAATCTATCATTATCTTTCTACCTTTACTTCAACTCGCACAGCCTCCAAAAAGCCAACCGATAGTTTTATTTTCAGTCTGCGGGCAAACCAATCATGCAGGAACTCCTTCATGAATGAGGGAAAGCATGATGATTCAGAGTTGTGGTAATCTCCGCAACAGGAATTCAATGGTGATTCATTATGGTATGAGTGGCTGTCTAGACCAAGTATCTTTGAATAGCTCGGTACAGATAAATGAAATAGTTTTTATGATGTGGTTGGTGACTGCGTGTTATTGACCCGACACCTCTATGTGACATACCCATAGAGGAATTATCGGCAATGGGCTTGTGAATCTATCTATTAGTAACATTGTGGTCCAAGGATATACTCATGTCAAATTCATTAACGAATAAATAAGAGGAAATTTTGTTGGGAAAGAGATGGGATGGGCATGACTACAAACGTCTTAATCAGGCCATTATCCACCATCGGTCTCTTTCTCTTCGCGACTCGCTCGCCTCGTTGTTGTGTACATTCTTCCTCTTTCTATAATATTTATCTCATCTTAATATCTTAATGTTGAATGAAGATGAAGCTTTGTCTCTCAGACATGTTAGTGTAGAGTTTAGTGACGGCGAAATTGGCCCACGGTAATGTTGCACGAAGCTTACATCTCAATCTCACACTTGGGAATCCTGAACATGTAGCTTGAGTTGCTTCTAGCTAGCTTTTTCCCGCTTCTCATTGGTGCCTGGGTTATAGGATTAAGACAGGTAGTGTTGAGAATACTCGACTGCGCAGCCTATTCATTTTTCATAGACACAGAGCTGATTATAATGAATCTAGCTCATATATCTAAAAGAAAAACTACTGGCGTGGCTCACAATAAAGAAAGCTACTGTGAAACAACTCGGGAATCCTTATTGACAGGAGGAGGACAGTGGAAACTTGAAGAAGTTGATAAATCGAGTGACTGAGCATAACAATTAATTTTGAGGACTAAGACATGTGTTGACCTTCCTTCAAGTGATTTGTGGAAGTGTCAATAGAAAATAAGGAGTAGGCGTTGATAGGACCTGAATAATCATATTTACTTACGGCTCTCACGCTACACCATTCATACAAAGTGGTACCTTGAGAGCTTCATTTTCCTTATTCACTCTCCAAAGGAGCAAACACTAGTCAAAATTTAATTCTCCTTATTCAAGAGCCGCCTTACTATGACTCCTCGTCTAAAACACAATTCTTATTTATAGCCAACTCTTGGAAAACCGCAACTACTATCACATCATTGCTGTTCCGGTTCTTCACAAGAGGTAACTAGGATTTATCTATCATATTTACATTTTTCCTTGACACATAAACTTCAAGTAATGCAAGTCTTAAGAAAGTTTGCTATCCTTGGCCCAAGACAGTCCAGCTCAATCTTCGATCTCTACAGTTTTCGTTTTAGATCGAGATCTCGAAAAATGGAGCATCTAGGTTTTTCATCCACAAACCTACCTTTTCATCATCCACGCCAACCACAAAAAAACTCTTCCTCTGTTACAGTGCTAAAGAGGTTGGACAACAGAAAATTACACAAAATTAAGAAGGCCGAGGATATTAACCATTCTGCTCCAAGAGTGCTCACTGTAGCTATTTCAGGATGTACCTCATCAGGTAAAACAACACTAGCCTTACTACTCTCAGAAATCTTTTCTACTTTCTCAGCTACAAACAAATCAACAGAAAACAGTTCTCCACATGAGTCGGCGAAAGACAATCTAGACAATTCACAAGCTATCATCCCTTTCACAACCACTATTCATCAGGATTCTTTCTTCATTCCAAAGGCACACTGTCCATTTGTCCAATTCAATAGCACTAATAACGACAAAAATTTCATTAAAAAAAGCATTATCGAGAGAGATGAAAAGCCAGTCTACACCTACTCTGGTACTGGCGCAATAGGAGAAGGTATTGTACAAGTTGTCGGGCCAAACACAGATTGTATGGAAGCGGTTGACTTTGCCAATCTACTTCGAGAAGTTCAAGCCACGCAAATCAAAAAAGCCGAACCAGAAAAGATCACTCGATTCAAAGAAGATGCAGATAAGAAGAAACTTGTGGAGCAATATTCCAGGGTGATCACAAGCATGCGCAAGAAAATCAAAGAACACTCGGCATTGACAACAATCAAGCATTCTTCCAGGTACGAAGGAAACGTTTTAGGTAATATCAATGGATGGGTCTTTGTGGAAGGATTTTTGCTATTTGGAAAACCCATGCCTCCCAAGCATGGAGACGTGGAGTTCCTTGAAAACACTGGAGAGCTTTCTGCAGAGGTTCCTGAAGATTTGCAAATGATAGCTAAGGAAGACTTTACGTTCAAGGAGAAAGAGGTGACAAGAATGAAGAAAGAAAGAATCTTGTCCAAGGAAGCTTTGATGGAGGAATTTGATATTAGATTGTTCTTGCCTACCAGCAAGGATGTTGCTAAGCAGAGAAGAATGAGCAGATTTCCGTATGTTGATTTTCCCGCCGGTGGAAGACATCCTGGCCAAATGTGGAAATCGGAAGGATACTTTGACGAGGTTGTTTGGAAAGGTTATGAGGATTCGTTCGGTTGGTTGTTGAAAGAGACCGGGAAGGAATACATCAATGGAGTGTTTGTAAGAACCACTGTCGATGACACAGTCGAGAATACTGTTGAATGGGCGGTTGATATTATTCTCGACTTTTTGACAAGCAGGGAAATGAACCAAGAGGGCTTCTCGGGTAACTAAGTACAATAGTCAGTTTTCCTCTGTTCAAGGGTAATTTTGTATACCTAGCAAGAGCTAGCTCTCAGCATCTAGCCACTGGAAATCTTTGACTGATATTTGAGCTAAAAATGTAAAGTCCTCAGCTCTAGCAATAATTGATAGATATCAAGAAAAAAGACTTAATGTTTCAAGAGTGTCTCTTGCAAGTCGTAGAGAGATGGAGGTTCGTTGTTGAAAAGTTGCAGCCTTGCGCGAAAGGCTGCAACTTCGAGAACCCGGACCTCAACCTTGGAATCTCGACATCAACATTTGTTTACAACAAGCAACCATGTCACATCTTTACAATCCTCTGGTAACGGTTCAACAATTGTACCAGAATTCCTCTAACAATAAACTCCCGGTCGAGCTTCAAGACAGCATTCGATTCTACACCGCGCGACTTACACAAGCTGCAGGCATTCTCCTTCGACTTCCTCAGGATATCACAGCTCAAGCGAATGTCCTTCTCTATAGATATTGGCTTGTAGATGATTTGATGCAATATGAGTTCAGTGTGAGTGATCAATTGACATGCCGTGCGCCATGAATTTCATGAAATAACATTTCCAGGACGTATCAGCAGCCACCCTCTATCTAACCGCCAAAGTTTCCGCCTCTCCTCGTTCTTTTCGCAGCATAACAAATGTATATGCCTACCTCCTCTCCCAATCCGCGTCTCTCACGACTTCTCAAATATCTGAAAATGATCCGTCATCCTACTATCTTTCCGAATCTGCGTATGTAACCTACCGCACACGACTTCTCAATATTGAAGGCCAAATCTTGAATGCTCTAGGTTTCAATACACACGTCGCTCTTCCACATCCACTCGCGATTACGTATCTTCAAACTCTCGATGTTTTTTCATCAGCACATAAAAGTGGTAGCGGGAAGGAAGTCGCGAAGAAAACAATAAAATACCTGAATACAGCGTTTCTGAGTCCGCAGATGCTATATTTGACACATCAGCCATGCGCATTAGCAGTAGCGGCAATATATTTAGCGGCCAAGGAAGAGGGTGTCAAGATGCCAGAAGATGAGTGGTGGGAGGTATTCGATGTTGAGAGGGAAGAATTGGGATTTCTGGTAGTAGGAATGAGGAGTTTAGAAGGGGTGGCACGGAAAGGAAAAGAAATATTTGGTCAGAAAGTGATGGTTAGCAGACATGATATTACGGAGGAATTAGGGAATAGGGGGCTGGGTCCGACTAATGGTACGAGTAATGGTCATAAGAAGGTTGAGGAGGAGGATGAAATGACGAGATTGATGGATGAGAAGATGGAAAATTCTTGAAGTCTGTGAAAAGCGGAGCTCAGGCTTGTAGCTCAAGGAAGAAGTCGACCATTATCCCACGCGGAAATCAATGAACAGCCTTCTAGCAAACGGAATTGTAGCTGTCGTACGACTTACCTATTGGTTCAACCCAAGAAAATACCATGACATTCGACAAAAGCTATATACTCTTCTCAGCGATACGCAAAACCACGCATAAGGGTGAGAAGGGGGAACACCACAAATCTTGAGACCTGGCTGGATTACAATTTGGCTGGAGGATAGCAGGCGAAGGCGAGCAAATGCCTTTGTTAATCATTCAGAGAAACACGATAAAACAATTGTATAAGCTTTAAAAGCCCACAACCTTACCTCACGGCATGTTATCATAGAATCGTCGACCACTACACATGAGAAAACTTTTCCATTAGTCTTGGAAGCCAATTCATTTGGCTCACCAAAAGCATAGGAAATTTGCTGCGAAGCTGCAGCCAAGGTCCTGATTAACTACAAGAGTCAAAGTACTGCCATGAAAATGATTCAGCTTGTCATATCCTTTGATCGATTTCTACCATTTTCATTATACCGCCGCCCTGCCATGTATTATCGCCCAAGTTCACTTGTACAATTGTAGATTGCCCCAATGGTAGCCTTTCATTCGAATCTTCCGGCCTCGTTTGCGTTTGCATTATCGAATCATCAATATCGCGCTTCGGTTTCGACATCCGTTCCATACGGCAATAAATGCCGTTCTCTGTGGAATCATTGGAATCTGGGATCGCAGAGAAGGTCTTCTTGATAAAGGAGGGAAGGATCGGTAAGCAGCCACAGATGATGCCGATGTTGATCTCAGCGATACTGTGTATGTAGATGAGCCAATACTCAATTATCATGGAAAGGAAAATCAACTTACCTCCAGAGGAGTATTGGCACCAGTCCATAAGTCTTATCTAGGGTACCACCAAGATGAAGTGTTTCATACAGGCGCAAGACACTTGCAGTACAAGCTCTGCTCGAAATTGTCAGATTGTGTCAGTAATAGTGGAGGGTACTTACAGGATACCAGCGCCAAACACGGCCGAAACCCCGATCTTTCGCATTGTGCGAGTTTTCAGCCTCCAAATCATTGATATTGGTAGAAACAAAATAGTGATATCACTAATAATGCTCATGGCACAGTCCGCGAGGTATATTGAATTTTCGTTAAGACAACTGCCTTTTATAGCTAGAGGATCCCAGAAATGAGCGACAGGCCAGCATATGAACATTTTTACTATTGTTGCAGGAACATAGTAAAGTGCCATGAAGCCAATTAAAACGCGCACTGCCCACAACATATTTTCTTTGACGCCAAAGACTCGAGAGAGGAGGAGCAAAATGGTGACCTTGGTAGCAAAGACTTCCGGCCCGTATAACATCTGAGTCATATAAACCAGCTTGACTCAAGGCGTTAGTAGACCGATTAGTTTGCTTCTCGCGTTTCTTTAACATACCTTTCCAAACTTTTTGATATCTGCAGCTGGAACGTCCCATTGATGCATTCCAGCGCCATATTGGTTCACTAAATTGTGTCAGAGCTGTTATGCATGCCTCTCTTTCTTGGGCACTCACATGATAATGCCATTCCAGAATATATAAGGGAACCCAGCTATATTTGTATTTAGCCTTTACTCGGAGCTTCAATACCATCACAATGGACGACTCACCCAAGCAACTATGCAAGCATCTTCCCAAGTCAGTTGCCATCAAAAAGCACAAGATAGGAAAGCTTACAGTCATCCCCGGTGATCTTTCTATGGATGAAACATCTTGTGTACAACCGTATGCAGACGAACACGGTAGTCACTGGCATACAAACAATTTGACAGATAACGTTGTATTTGGCAATGCTCGGCGGGTTAACGAAATTTGGAGTTACTCCAGTAGGTGGAGGGAGAGCACCTTCAATTGCTTGCCGTACAAAAATACCTTCCATATTTGTGCGATGTAGGCTTCAGGAAGAAAAATTTGTGCGTTTTAAAAGGTCGCTATCAATACTCTTGTCTCTGCACACACAGGCTAACGTCATCGCTATAACCATGGGTGCGCTTGAAAGACTCGGGCTGATAAGGGTAAAAGGCCACAAGCGATGGGACGGGGAAATTGGGAATAGTTCTGTCTAATTAGTTGAATTTCATCATTCTCTGTCCCTTTTGTCCACCTAACGAAGTCAGATGGACATTCGCGAGCATAGGGCATCAATGACATCAAGCTTTCATTCAAATGTTCAAAGCTGCATTTACTTTTGGAATGAGGTTATGGATCAGTTCGAAGTTCGGGACTTGACATCCGCCGCAAACCTTGTTCGGATTGTCGTTTCTCGCGGGTGAATGTACATAGGTATGTATATTTAGATTTGACTTTGCAATGTTTATAGCTGAGCACAATCGCCCGTATCAAAGCGGATGCGGCGCAGCCCTAAAAATATGGGACTTATTCCAAAATCCTAGAGTACCTGATAAGTGGAGGTTCTTTCATAAATAACATGGTTCGATGATCATTCGGTGCTCTGACAGCGGCACAAGATTTATAAATTGGAAATGTGCTTTAAAAGGTGAGCTTATGAACCTTATCTGTTATCTGAGTGAACATCAAATATCCTGCCGAGGAGGTTAGTCACGGATCTGCCCGAGTGTGAGTCCGGGTCCTTGATTCAAGGTCCATGCGGATGTGCTTGGATTCCCGCCTGGCACTCATCGCTCAAGTGGATATTCTATGCCGTCATTTAACATGGTTTTACACTAGATCGATCATGTTTCTGCTCCCTTGGATAGATGAAGACTTCTTGTTCATGTTCTTGCAACCATAAAATCGCTGCCTGAAGTAGAAAGTTGTTTGGAAGTTCTCAACCATTTTCTTTTACCACAGCATAATACTAAAAGCAGTGTTAATTAAGATGAGGATTTTCAGTATTAGATCTGTCTCTTTGCGAGAACAATAAGGAGAGATTTCGTGACTATACATGGCACTAGTCACGATCTAATCCAAAGCCGGGTCATCGAGCTCCTGGTCCCGACATTTAAATACGCAAGGATATTTAATAAACGAAAATTTAGCACCATATTAAGGTTGGCAGGATCACGTTCTAACTCTCAAAACTCACTTAGTTCTGCCGTAAGTAGACTTAAAAGTTATCATTAGTGTATCCTCAGTCCCCTACTTAGGTACCAACATACACAATGTCAGATCACAATGAAAGAGAGAACCGTTCAGGAGGATTACATATTTGTCGTGGATTCCGAGATTTCGCATGGTATTTACAACCCCAACATCTAATGTGGGACCTCTAGAAAGGCTTAGGTAAATATAAGTATACGGACTTCATGTTTAAACATCTGCTTGGGAATATGCACTTAGGATAAGTAAATCATCCCTCTATCCTCGTCCTCATAACTCCCAGGGAAAAAGATTTATTCTTTATTGCAAATATTAGGATCGATAATACATAGTTTTGATTCCCCTCAACAGATAAACGACACGACACAGACGGGACTGACTTCTAGAATTGTCCCAAAAGGTATCTTCCAAAGGGCAATTTCATGGATAATGATGGATTTGATATGTCCAATGAATGATTCCCAGCGAAGGAATATCTTCCCTCTATCCCGAGCTTTGGGAAATTCGATGCGTTTGGAAAGTTTCCTGACATACCATTTGAACAGGAAATTTTATATTGTGCATATTGTGCTTTCAAGATTGTTGTAAAGAGGGGATATCAAAGAGTTTTGCTAGACAATCTCATTGCTACGTTGAGAAAACTTCATAACAGCTCGGCGGGGTTGGGAGTTTGGCAGCTAATCATAGGTTTTGGAATGATAGAACCAGGAGGATATTTGCAGTGGGATAAAATGGACTCTGCAACTGCGCCCACATTCCAAACGAACTCACTCCCAAGAAAAATACGGAGTCATTTTTAAGAATTTTACAAGAGATGTGCAAGAAGAGTGACCTGGAAATCGCGTAAGTAACCTATTCATCCAACTTCAACATCAAGCACATTAAGAACTACTCAATTACTTCCTGTTTATCAGATGGATCTCCAACCGTGCAGATATATACACACACCCAACGAGATCCTAAGAGTCGTAGACAGTATCCGGCTTTAGGCTGCGCAAAATAATCCGCGGGTTGCGGATATCCATGGAATACCCGTCTCGCGGGTGATCCATTAGACCTATAACCCGAATAATCCGCAGATAATCCGCAAATAAACACCCTGCGGATTACCCATTCAGATTTTCCAATAACCCGCCCCGCAAATGGGTTATCCGCGGATTACACCACCAAAGCAATAATCCGCCCCGCGGAGCCCCGTTGCGCAGACTGTCCGGCTTCCATGCACTGATTAGTTGAGGGACATGTCACGGATAATTCTCTTATGGGTCTGAAGCATTTAGATTATGTCGTTTCGAGGAATCGCTTGGGAATAGCAAAGATTATAGACAAGCGCTTGATAAAGCCGTGTTAAAGATACGGGAACTGGTGAGCATTTCTATGGATATGGTTGTTGTGCGCCAATAGAAGAAATGATCACTATGGGGAACTAGTTACTGATCATCTCACATTCAACAAGGCTTGGCACATTAGACGAATTGTTGAAGTCTTTCAACAAGCTCAATTTTTATTATTTGGTTTCTAGGCTTATCAAGCTTAGCTCTTTTGTCTGGTTGAAATCCTCTGTGGTTTATCGGCTGCGATAACCATCCCATTCCTACCTTTAGCATAGCTCATCTCACTGATTAGATAATCACAAGTTTTTCAGACCATTAGGGCTAACTAGTTCAATACGGAATAAGGAACACATTTGACCAAAAGTCTTCCAAAAGCCTCTCACTATACCTCAACTTAATACGAAGTATCAACCCAAGAAGCCCAAGTATTTCCCCACAATGTGTTCTTATTAACCGTACCCGTAGCAGCAGTTTCCTATAACTATAGTAAGTAACTCTTCCCAACTCAGCAACATAGCTATTGTACTCACATAAACCCTAGCAGATGTGCTTGAACCAGCTCCCGTATTGGCATATTCCATAAATATCCTAAAGCATGTTAGTCTTACCCGTGAGAAGCAGGGAAATAGAGACGTACGGTGTAGCATCAGCAGCAAGAGTAGTCCAACCAGCTGGATTTACCACTGCGGTCAAGACTGAATTTTGGAAAAT
Source organism: Sclerotinia sclerotiorum 1980 UF-70 (assembly GCF_000146945.2). NCBI lineage: Eukaryota > Fungi > Ascomycota > Leotiomycetes > Helotiales > Sclerotiniaceae > Sclerotinia > Sclerotinia sclerotiorum. Next base: position 1,514,139 of record NW_001820831.1, read on the forward strand.
TACACGAGCGAGGGCTCTCCATGGTCGTCCGAGATAGACTTTTCCTGTCAGGCTATAACCATCTGCTTGGGTTATCTAGGAGATATTAGAGTTTGTTTTGAGCCGACGAGTTTTCTTGTGTTTTCTTACAGTAGAGCTGTCGATGACATACCAGCCGCTGTCACTGCTAAGTGTTCTTGAGCTCGCCGTGATAGCACCTCCTCCATTCGAAGCAATTGTACCTAGAATTATGTGTCAGAATATTCTGCTACTTTGTGTTTGATTATCAGATTGTTCTGAAAGTAACATACATTCGCCAAACCAAGCTGCAGCATCACCGAATATATAATCAACAGCACCTATCATCATTAGCAAATACAACGAGTATTCATCAGATGATTTGGGAGAATACCTTCAATGTAACAATTGGAGTAGTATTGCTTGCCTGCTTTGGCATATAAAGTATCTTGGTAGCCGGTAAATGAACACCCATAATAACCTTGCTGATCTCCATTGGCGGTTACGGCCACGGCCTAAAGCGAAGCACATCAGTCATTCAATCCTTAAAGTATAAGGTAGCTTGAACAGAAACAAACCTGAACACCGGCCCCATAAGTATTTGCAAAGTCAACATTGTACGCCTTGAAATTTGCGCTCACGATGTTCGCCGTGGAACTAGCATCCAAGCCTATAGTAGTGGAGTTGATACCATGAGTGATCTTTACTGTGTTACTCTTATATGTTCCAATACTGGCATGAATTAGTTGCTGCCTCAAAAAAACAGCGAGGGAGGGATTTACTCAGTAGTGTATCCATAGACGGTGAGGTTCCCGCCATATTTAATCGTAAGTTGCTCGTTGTATGTTCCACTATATATGAAAATACATGCGGCTGATTTCGAAGATCCAAGGGCACTCAATGCAGCTCCAACTGTGCTATATTCGCCGGAGTGAGTACCGCTTCCTCTAACAGTTAGACACCCAGCTGGAGCGCTGGTTCGACCAGCTCTCTTGTGCACTAGAGGGGTTGCATCTATGGCAAGGACAAAGAAGGAAATGGCAATTAGAAAATTGCTGAGATATTTAAAAGTTGCCATTGTTTCTGAAGCAGGATATCAAAAGCACAAAGAAGCTGATTCGACGTCGATCGATGACAGGATATAAGCTTTCCTAAATGTAATGCTGATAGTACAGCATTTGAATTATTGGCTACTTAGTTCGAACAGTCAAGACATAAGCTTCGCCTGATCTTCCACCCGCTCCAATTGGAACTCCATATCAATTTCTCCTAGCTCGTTAATGTCAATTAATAAACTTCGTTTTTCCGCTAGAAATAGAGAACTCAATCTGTCCCCGATGCAACTGGAGGAACGTTGTGGGACTCCGCACTTTCGGTATTTCAATTTCCAGATGTCTTAGGCTGATGTCAGATTAAGTTTTCGGGGTATTAAAGGGGCGATAGTGGGTGGACATGCCCATGTCGCACATTTAGGCTTAATATTGACGAACTACACCAAAATGCTCTAAAATAAGCACCCCGCGTTTAAGAGAAACATCCCAATTGCAGATCATGTGGAGAAGGTGGATATGGTGGAGACGTATGAAGCAAATGAATTCCAGGCGCGTCGTTAATCAAGGTGAAGAAGTTGATGCTTCCTGTAACCTTAAAAGGAAATGATTACTATCTATACGATAGAGTAGAGAGACTAAAAATTTCTAACTCCTACTTTAGAAGTTATTCCGAAGTCTTCCCCCACTTCATCCGTTGGTAGCTTCGGTATACGTGGAAATACTCGAAAAAGTCCGACACTCTAAAAATATATTGCCGTTCCTTTCATTCCGGAGACTGCCCCATGATAAGAAATGTTCACAAAAGGGGTTGAATAAGTAAGTGATTAATATAGCCTACTGAGCCGCCTACAACTGTGGAACCACCCGCCACGAGAAGAACATTGTGCTTCTCATTAAGCTTTCTTTCCAATTGAAACTCCTAATACAGCGACCATGCTTGACACATTTCGAACCTTACAGCTAGCTTTATTGCTTTGCTCTTCTGCATATGCATCACCAACTGCTGTGAGAAACGAAGCGAACGGTGTCAGTCTCGCCAAACGAGCTACTTGTACTCCTGCATCTGCTGGAAATGCCGGAATTGACGACGTTCCTGCCATTACTGCAGCAATCAAATCATGTGGTAAAGGTGGCGTCATCCAAATTCCAGCCGGTGTCCAATATTCAATCAATAGCGTCCTCGACTTTACTGGATGTGCTGGATGTACATTCAATATCGAAGGTACTCTGAAGGCATCTGAGAATCTGGACTTTTGGGAAGGCAAACGAGCGATATTTTACATGAATGGCATCAACACCGCAACGATCCAATCCGTCACTGGAACAGGAGTGATAGATGGAAATGGACAGGCGGCATACGACTATTTTGCCACAAACACATCATACGCTCGCCCAACATTGCATTACATAACCGGCGCATCTTCTCACATCACCATCAAGAACCTCAAAGTCAAGAACCCACCAAATGTCTTCTTTAGTGTTACTGGGGGTTCGACTAATGTCGCATACTCCGGATTGACAATGACAGCAGCTTCCAAATCAACAGCACCAGCAAAGAACACCGACGGATTCGATGTTGGTGACTCGACCTATGTTACCTTGAACCATATCACAGTCTCGAATGACGACGACTGCATAGCTTTCAAGCCTGGCGCGAACTATGTCACAGTCGATACAATTAGCTGTACTGGATCTCATGGAATCTCGGTCGGTTCTCTCGGAAGCAAAGCAGGTACAACTGATTCTGTAACAAATGTTTATGTCACCGGAGCAACAATGATCGACTCCACCAAAGCCGTCGGAATCAAATTATACCCCGGAGGAAGTAAACATGGAAGTGCGGTTGTCCGCAACGTAACATTCAACGATGTTACTGTGCAAAACAGCGATTGGGCAGCTCAGATTCAAAGTTGCTATGGTGAAGATGCAAGCTACTGCGCAAGTAATCCCAGTACGGCATCTGTGACGGACGTATATTTTACGAACTTCAAAGGAAAGACTAGCTCGAAAAATTCGCCAGACGTTGCGAATCTTGATTGTCCAAAAAGCGGAACTTGTAATATCAATTTCTCGTCTTGGACGGTTGCTCCCACGTCAGGATCTGCTACTTTCCTTTGCGCTAACGTGGATACTTCGAAGGGTCTTACTTGTACTTCCGGTGCGTCAGGATAAGTGATAGATTGTGGTTTTAGAGGTTAGAGGGTTCTTTATCATATTTTGATGGATCTCACAGATCATGGTGGAATCTGTTTCCTCCTCTCCTAAGTCATCTTTTGAGAAACAACCTTGGAAAGAAACCAGCTAGGTTGTCATTCTGATATCGCACCTAGCTTGTATATATTGTCTTCATCTCCGTCCAATTATGGACTTCGGGAATTGGTATCATTGATTTCCCTAATTACAAGTGCAAAGAATATAATTTTGAATTGGATCTGGTATTCTATGAATACGAAATTCCATGTTCCGCTAAAAAAAAAGGTCTTTGATGCTTCTATGCAAAACCGTGTAAAACCCATCAATCCCTAGCAAAGTCAGTTCAAACCCAAACAGCCAGTTCAAAGCATAATATCAAATTCTCATCACGGAAATCCACAAGTAGTATACCCTTTTATATCCAGTGAATACACATTATGGCCATCACTAAATTGCATATATCGTTAACCCATGTGACCGAATACCCTTCTTACCATACCTCTGACAGCTCAAATACTCCGGCGTCTTTGCGCCATATTTCCATGCTCCAAGCACTCTGAACGACCCACGCACCTCTCTGTCAAAACTACCTTTTATTGATACCGGGACTTCTGTCGAGAATTGCTCCCAAAATTTAGTTGGACAGATTCTCAAACACCATTGGTTCATAAATCTATTGGAATTTCTCACCCGGTCCTGCTTCCTCTGTGCCAGTGTCATTAACGTGCTTCATAAAATTCACATAAGTAGAATGGGATTATAAGGAGTAGACCAATTCCGTCGAATCTTGTGTATTCTGAAGCGTTGCCTTGACGAGGCGAATCTTTGGAGTGGGGCTGTCAACGATGTGTCTCAAGATAGAGAGGTTCCCTCGAGTCTAATCAGCAGAGAAGTAAAATTATTGTCAGCCTTTACTTACTACTTCTTTGTTTTTGATGTTGCATTAAGTCATTGGCGTAGAAGTGAGAAAGTAATGCCTCACATGTGAAAGTCTACTAATTCTCTGGCCCAGGATCGTCTCTGTGGGACCTCTGGGGCCATCTCAGCTTCTCGTACCATCAGCCAGGGTTCTCTTCTGTTTTGTTGAGCTGTAAGAGAATCACGTATGCTGATACCAATTCGCGATCGAACCCCTAGTATCCAGCAATAAATCAAGTTGCCTGCCTTGAAAGGGTTAGAAACTGAAGAATGATTTGAACTCGCGACGCATGCAGACTGGAAGGATCAATTGTGCTGTGCAAGCGACAGATGAATAAAGTTTTTTGGGACAGTTTCGGCATGGTTTGGGGAACAAAGCTGGCTCTTGTCCATAATAAGCTTTTTTTTATGCTTTTGATACAGGGAGAAGTGAGCAAAGGGATATAGTTCAGGGGCATTGAGGAGATGAGGAAGTAGCTGAGTATAAATATCAAGGATTATAGGTGATGTAGGTAATCGTGAGCGGGTGAATTGTTCTTTCCCATTCCTTTTATGTATGATCAGAGAATGGGACTATTCAATAAACGGTTTACCAGAGTATAACTCAAATATTTTCATGCGTCAAAAAAGTATCAGAACTTCTGAGTTTCATTACTTTGCCGGTTAGACAAGAAATTCACGAGACTTTCGTGAGGCTCTGTTATTAGCACATTCTTTGTTTTTCTCAGGACAGGAAGGATATTGCAAATGACATCGGCTTAAGCAAGTTTCAATTTGACTCAAATGGCTCTCCAATTGTGATATTCCTGAATTTAGTTACTAATATAAAATTAACACAAGTTTAAAACTACTGAAATGACCATGAACAACTCACAGTTCAGTCTTTCTATGAGAAATGGTATCTCTTTTTTCCTTCTGTGCTTCCGCCTGTGGCTGCGATGGGAAATGGCCCTCAAGATCCATCCACTCTCCAACAAAAGCCGTTACTATTTTTGGCCCAATCCTCCACTGTTGGCATATCTAGATGATCACCATCATCCTCAATACGGTGCCAAACACTTGGAAATGGGGAAGGTATCATATGTAAAATCTCCACCCCACGGGCCATGAAAGGTAGATGATCATCCTGAACACCTCCTCCGCCAGAAAAGGAGGCCCGGTCGAAATCGGGTAGGAAATGGTGCTTAACTTTTGATTGAGCTATTCCAAGCGATCGTAAGCGATTTTCAATGGTCGCGAGACTTTTGTATGCCCAATGTGTAGTTTCGAAGTATGAAGGAATGTTTGGAGTATCGTGGCCGAGAAGATCAAGAAGAAGGAATAAATGAATCGAGTCCAGTGGGTTTTTGTAACTTGACATAGCTGCGTGAGGTGTTATTTCCCATGTTTCTGCCAATGCCCTGGATGAGTTAGAATAACGCATAAAATCATCAGAAGCTACTTTCTCACCTTGCACCGTATAGAGAATCATCATTGGTCCAACTCAGGAATGCTTCTTCACCGTCGAGAAACAAGATCTGAACACCCTTTTCTTCCTCCAAACCAATATCCCCAGCCGTTTTCATTACCGCCCATTTATTTGTTAATGCTTGATCCACACTTCTAGCTGCGTGCATAATCATTGCGCATGGAGCTGCGCTGTCAGTTGCGCCAATAAATCCTGCAGGCGCGAGTTTACTATCGTAATGTGCAACCAAGGCTAATCTTCCAACATTTCCGGGTTTGGTCCAAGGAGGATCGCGAGTTATTATGATATTAACGAATGGTACTTGTTTGTCACCAGTGACGGGAGTCTTAGAAGTCGAGTTTTGGAACTCGATTGTCCATTCCGGAAGATGCATTGTAAAGAAATCAACAAAATGCCTTTGGACGGCTTGAATCCCCGGAGTTCCTGGAACTCGTGGTATCAAAATTGGCGAAAGAATGGCCCCATTATGTATATCGAAATCTGGGCCTCCAGAAGGAAGACTGTGAAGTGTCTCATCGGATAAAGGTGTATATGCCGTGACATTGATACTCAAGATGATGCAAATCAAGAGAACCAAAGTTGTGAGGTATTGCGAAAACATTGTGCTGAATCGGAAGGCGAACGCCTTTCGTTGTTATCTGCCAAATACTCTCAATATCATAGTTCCTCCAAATGTTGAACGAACAATTCAATTCGATCTTGTGAAGTCAAACAGTAATCTGTTACATAGGTTTCGGCTGATACCCCTACATATGTAAACGCGAGCGCGCGGCGCGGCCCGTGGCGGCTAGCGCGCTTGGTTCATCATCTCAAATTTATTTTTATGTTAGATCCAATTTTGATAGCAAATATCATAAAAACATTTGCTGAGCCTTTAAGGTTTGGTTTGTTATTGGATTAGCCATTTGGCTTCACAAGGAATAATGATCGAATGATTTTGATTCCTTATTCTTTTATTCACGGCATTTTCCATATCAAGCATTCTCGTGATCAGGAGCAGTGATGATATTGCTTGCAAGATTATCCGGACCTAGAGGGTTTGCTACCCACAGGTTATTCCCATGTGTTCGAGCTGGTGCTTTCAGACGTGCTAGTCAAGCCATCAAAAGTAAAACCCCACGAGTAGCAGCTCCACGACCTGTGGCAACGCCACAATATGCAAGCAGAAGACCAGGTGGGTACATTCGTGCCATTTCGGATTATCCAAACTGATTCAAAATAGCATACCCGGAAAGGCTACTCATATATCATTCTGGAACTGGAAGAACTGTCTTTCTTGGCTGTTTGAAAGTTACAACTATTTTCATATTTGTATTCTTTACCTTGGTAGTGGCACCAGCACATTACTATTCAGAGGATGAGCCCCAATGGGTGGCACCAGCTGGTAAGTCATATTTGCGAGTACTTTTAATGTACAACTCTATGAGTTTGAATTGCATTGACGAAGCTCCCGTGCTTTCGTTTGCTTCATCTAACTAATCCAACTACAAGTCCTATTATCTGGAGCTGTACCAATGATTTTCGTGGCATATATAACATCGCCATTTGTCAACTACATCCATCTTAAGTTACCCAACTTTGCTCGACACTCACGGGATTTATTGATGAGATACTCAAAGAATCCACCAAAAGATGCACAAGTCGATATTACTACGATGAACTTTGTAGGGAAACCGAGAGTGACTAGGCTCGGAATTTATGAATTGGAAGCCGTAAAGCAAAGGTTTGGGGTGGGAAACTTTTGTCGAGATACGAAGAAGATCAATGCCGCAAGGAAATGGTGGATGCCAAAGGCTGTGCGATTATTTGGAGTTCATGGCGGAACAGGAAGAGTAAGGGAGTCGGAAGCCTGGGAGAATATCGCAAAGAAAATACGAAAGGCGCCATGATTTTAGTGAAAGTCAGTCATCTTAATATGTATACAGTTGCACATTTAGGATTGCCTTCTGTAAATTCGACGCTCTTCTGTTTCGTGTTCACCGCCCTATTCAGCTCGCGCCACGTCATGTCATGTTTCTCGAACAAGTGCCTGGAGCTACACTGGATTGTCCTCAATTAGCCTATCGCCAGATTAAACCTCGTCTAGTCCATGGTCTGGTGGGAGAACAACTGACTCATGGTTCGACTCTTCGAGCAGGAAAGGTGAATCCATATATCAATTTCTAACCCTTAGTCAGTGATGGAAAGCGATGAAATGTTTCAAGCTTGTTCGTATTCATATTTACAAGGATCTGCGCTGCAATCTCCTGTTTTGGAGCAGGGAGAGAAAGAATTGATAGTGTTGTTGCAGGTTGCTCACAAGGAAACTCATGCCTCCTCTTTGCCATCCTTTACTTTCCCTAGTTTCTCTTCTTTTTGTCCTCCTCCGTCGTCTTATCCTTGTCCTACTTGCACGTCACCTCGTTTCACTGATATTCCCGAATGAATATTTCCAAACCAAACCAATTTAAGTCGTATCGCGAATCGATTCAAGGTTGTCAATCCAGGCACGGAACTTCGGTTTCAAACCATCAGATGGTCTCTGTGCCATCCGTTCAAACTCTGCTAATGCATATCGTATATGCAGTATTCATAGCCACCGAGCTCTTACCCGTCACTGTAGTAGTCATCCATCTTATTCATGTTCGGAGGTTCTCGTCTTACTTCACCACCCTGTACCTGCTATCCCCATCTTCATGCCAACATTACTCTTCGAGATTCTTCCTATTTCCTACAGTCGAAAGCAGAGATTACTGTAATTTGTTAGACCAACAATGATTTCTTAGACTTACCACATTCCCAAATCTGAAATCAGCAGAGACTCAATTTCAGCCCCATTCACACGAGATGATTAATGCTATGAGAGATTTTAAACTTCCTCGAGACTTTCGAATGCGGACCATTTATGATATGCGAAGCTTGAAAAATCAACTGAGAGAGATATTCAATTCCGTTCGACTCGCATGAATTTTCCTTATCTCAGTCCACGTATTGTTAATGTCCAGTGTCCCGTCACATTCGAATATTCGCCTGCACAGGGCAACATCTAGATCCCAATATCGTAGGCATATAATCCACAGTCAAATATTTGCTCGTTTTCTTGTCTTGTCAAGTATTATCATGGATGCAAAATGTTCTTTCCAATGTGTTCGAGCTCAAATTCCCTCCAAGCTCGTTAAATATTTACACGCCTGATCAAGGAAGTCGCATCGAATTCATCCATACCTAAAGATTCAGTATTCAATTACCTCTCATCTCCTCCTCGGTCGCAAAAGTCGCATGTATACTGCACAGGTGGATCTCATCTTTCATCGTGACAGTCATATCAAACCCCGTACTTGTCCAGTTCCCACGGCAAAAATACTTCACAGAATATTCATTAGGTCTTCCAATATTGTTGTTTTTCCTCTTAGATTTTTAATAGCTGAACTCAAGGTTTGTTATCGAAGCTGAATATAGGTAAATTGAACAGGAAAGAGTGAAAGGTGAATGAAGAAGTCGCGCTCTAGAAGACTCTCATCACGTGCGCTTGCATCAAGCGACCCTTCCTCCTCCTCCATACCTTATTATCAAGTTTCTGAGCACAAAGCTTGGACCCCTTTGCGCTGGCAAAGTTATTGGTTCTCTTCTCCATTTTGGATGTTGAGCAGGGGTCACTTGTTTAGATGTGCAACCAAAAAGTGCCTCAACCCCCTATTCGTCCTAATATTCACTTTCAGTGCCACTATACTGCATTAAAGAAGAAGTGTTGCATATCTAAGAACCAGAAAGCCGACCTTAGTGGTCAGGAAACATGGGGAAGGCAAAAAAGCGGCAGATACAAGACGCATGGGCTACTCACAGCAGCATTGGGCTTAAGATCCGCCGGATCTTCAAATATCTAGCTTGGAATTTCAGAGATCTAGACCTTAGAAGTAACCAATCTTTGAACGAGCGCAAAGCTTGGGCCTGTTTACGCTTGCTCAGTTATTGGTGTTTTTTGTATTTCTGAACGTTTGAACAAGGGTCAGTTTCTCAGATGTGCAACCAAATATCTCTCAACCCACCACCGCCCAACCAACCTCAGATATCCCCAGATCTTGCTATTAAATTGCCGTGGCACTACGGATAGCTCCTGACGCTAGTTTTTGGCTTCCTTCCTTCAATATTTGCGCTCGCAAAGCCATTGGGTCAATAATGAACGTGACGTCAATTTCAATGTTCTCCAGATATGCAACAAAAGAAGTTGAGCACACCTTAATTCACTTTCGCTCCACGTGGAAAAACTTCAGATTGTAAATAAGTATTTGCGCTCGGTAGTATATTGGTTCATCAAGACTGATTACGTCAATTTCAATGCCTTTCAGACATGCAACAATTCAGCATGAGAAAGAGGTAATTCACTTTAGCACCACATGAAGGAACTTCAAAATGTAAATTCCTGCGCGAGACAGTCTCTTGGGTTCTATCTATTGTTGTTGTTTGCGCTCGTAAAGCTACTGGGCCCCTTAAGTGTGCTTACATGAACATACTCATTTTCCAGATATGCAACAGTTTATGTTGAGCACCACGCAATTCACTTAAGTTCCACGTGGTGATGGCGTTTCTCTCTAGAACTACAACGCACCAAGACATGTATTTTTGAGATGAATGTTCAGGATAAAGCAGCCTCTACATGAGCAATGACTAGCATTTGGTACCTCTATAAATCCCGCCGATCCATGTGTTCTCCCCAGCTTGGCCAGTTTGATGATTTTCAAAAGTTGATTCTGCAATCCTCACAGTTCACTGATGCTTCAGAACAAATATTACATTGTTTCAGGCCGGGCTTTCTCAACATCTTCGAAGCTTCCTCTCGCTCTGCTTTTTATGATGCTTGGATACATGTTACGGAGGAAAATTGAAAAATCGAATCACATTCACATCAATAGAACAACAAAATGAGAGAAAAGCAATGACAGCTACTTAAGGCATACATAAGATGAACCATGGTGCAATATAAAGTCGATCATCGGAATTTACGTTGCCAACCAATTAATCAAGAGAGCAATTACTGCAGAGATACAACACTTAACTAAATTTATGCTAAAGAGATGAGTGTCGCATTAATTACCAATTGTTTTCATATCTCAGAATATTTCATCCTAGTTTCATATCGCAGAGTCAAGACTTGCTCAGATCCTAACGCTAGTAACAAATCCATGCCCTTGTTTTCTCCGCTGACAGATACCGTCGTTGCGCTACCACTTTCAACGTTCAGCCCTCGATTTCTGTGATAAGAAGATGGCTGAGTAGCTGAATCCAGGCTTCCATGCTGTTGGCAAAAGAGAAGAAATTAAGTCTTTTCCAAGGTAGCCAATGCCTTAATCCACTAAAAAGATCACAATGTTCATGACGGTATCGTGAGAAACAGCGACAAACCAGAATTCCGAAGAGTTGGGCTAGCAGCAGTCAATCGCCGTCTCCATCGGTCAACCCTTTTATTGAAGCGCCACGTTGTTAGGCCTAATATGGCAAGTACGATGATTGTGGGCCTACTATATAGTCATAATTCGTAGCACCAATAATAAGAAAACCCTCTTCATACCTACAAGAACAATGCCTTCAACGTCGAACTTCTTCGCCTATCCCAAGAGCACTTAACAATGATGTTAGGGGCGATGAAAGGTGGGTCTTTGCGATCTTCGGAATTGGCTCAGAAGCCTGTGGCTAGCTAGAGTTACCAACAACCACTTGGGTGATGGAAATTCCTCACAGGGTAGTGCTGGGCCTGCATAAATGATCAATCCTCCAAGCACGAGGCCGAATGGTAGATAAGAAGCACCGAATATCTCGAGTAATCCTGTATTTTAACCGTGACCGTAGGAATTGTGGTGATGAACATAGGGTGTTTACATGTCCGAAGGGCTCTCAGAAATGCGGAAGCACTATACATGAGCTTCCACGTTGTCAATTCAACGTTTCATCTATATGAGCAGTGGTTGGCCACCTGTATATCTGAAAGAAATATAGGTGGAGGGTGATGTAAGAGTTCTGGACTTATTGGGTTTCTTGAGACCAGAAAGAGCATCAGATTGAATTGATTGATTCTCTAGCTAAGCAGTTAAGCTGCGAGTATATATTCAAAAAAAAATGAAGGAATGAGGTTAGGTATTCAGCCTTCGGAATTAAAGTGCTTTGAAATCAAAACATTGAAAGCAAACAAACAGTATACCAAAAAGGAAAGAATGAATTAAAAGTTGAGTTTTGTTTGCTCCTTATATGCATCATGCAATATATATGCATATGCTGCCAAGATCCCAGGAGGTCAACAGGACTCTACTCACCGCACACCGTAACATTTTGTGACAAAATTGTTACGAGGTTTGCCGTCTAGATCACGTGGAAGTGCTCTAGGCTCTCGAGGTGGTTTATAACTAGGCGTCAAGCAGGGACTTAAGTAATGACAGTGATGCAATTCGTAACTAATAGTATAGTATACTAAATGATTGATCTTGAGCACGAAGCTCTATACAACGGAAATCCATCTTGATTATATAGCCCATCATGCTCCGTGGCTCGAAGGGAGCGAGGGGATCGAGCCTCGATCCTTTCGCTCTCCTCGATCGAAGGGCTCGAGAGGCCAAGCCTTCGGGCTCTTCGAGTCCTCGCATCACGTGTTATTACTAATCTCGTGACCTAATTGTTACCTGTCGTAACAAGTAGAGTCCAGAACTCTTATATGTCGTGATTCCTTCCAGTGCGCAGGTGTCCCTTAAATTTATCCATACCACATTACACTTAAGATGACTAAGCAGCGCTTTGCACAGGCTCCACCTGCTGGACCAGCTCTAGAAATTTTGGTCCCCGCGTTCTAAGAAGATCCGCAATATATCAAGATGGGCTGGTTCTGGGGTGATTCAAATGATGGTGATAAGGACAAATCTCAAGATCCTTTAAAGAATCTTGATCCAAGTTTACAAGAGTTTCTCAAAAAGGAATCACCGGTCAAATACGATTCCGCGAAGTCTACGGACACAACAGCTTCGTCGCAAACAAAATCGTCGGTGCCAACATCGACAAGTGCGACAACTGAGGATCCTACCAAACCCAGTGTTCCTCCGCAGAGTTTATACCAAGACGGTCGCTACGCACATTTATGGAAAACATATCAACCACAAGCAGAAATCGAGCAGGCAGCTAAATCAGATGCCGAAAAGATTCAGGATGTTATTGAAGGATACAAATACCGAAAAGCAGAGATTGGGAGAGCAGCTTTAGAGAACTGCGCATTGGAACAATGGGATGTTAATGAGTGTTTTCGTTCAGGAGGATGGCAAGCTCGATTGACTATGTGCAGAGAGGAGAATAGGAAACTGGAGAGATGTTATACGATGCAAGGTGTAAGTCTTTGAAACTTACGCAAGGGAGGTTCATCTACTAATTGGCATAGAAATTCTTAAAAGCTTTAGGATATCTATCAACCTATGATCGTCCAGCTGAAGTCGATGAACAAATCCAAATGCACGCCGATACCTTATATCACCGAATGATTGATCAAGAAAAGCAAATTGAAGAAGCCAAAGCAGAGGGAAGACCTGTACCTATATTCCCTCCCCTCATATCGAAAAGAACTGGACAAACAAATTCCGCGCAAGAAAATAATAAGCTCAAGGCATCTGATCTTCCACCAAAGGTACAAGCTTCGTTCAAAAAGCGACTTGAAGGTTTGAACGACGACGAGAGACAAATTGAGGAACGAGCGATTCAGGCCGAAATTGAAGCTGGTGAACAAGTTGCAGGCCAGTTAGGAAAGATTTATGAGAAACAGGATGAAGAACGAAGGCAAAGGAAAGAACAGGGCAGGGAGACTATCAGTGACAAGTTTTTCTCAATATTCCGTGGAAGATGATCAACAACATGGTATGGCTGCGTGTGATTCGCACCTCTAACCAAACTCGCGCGCCGGGTACTTGGTCTTAAAAACACAACGGTCATGATAGAAGGCAGCCATCAGGATGCACCACACTGTCGAAGTCGTTTTGTTCCCCTTGAAAGCTCACGGCTCAGTTATCCTACGGGTCTACATATACTTGAACTTCCTGTCGTATGAACTTCGGTAATTGAGCAAGCAGATGTTGTGAAGGTTCAGGAGCAGTTTGTGGAAATGTTTTTTTATACATTAAGGAATCTCAGACACACCACTTCACTATATATGGGACCATTATCTATTAGTAGCTTGATTTGTGTAGTTGTTGCCGTCAAACTGAATCCCTAACGACTGAGTATGAAGATAACCCGCCACTGCTGCGGAGGGAAGATAATAATTAATAAGAAAATAACCAATGTTGAACGCCTCGCTTCGAAGACGTGTGGCAGTCTATGTTCCCCTGAACCCAGTGTCTTATTTGTCATAGTGTAGCGCCGTTAAATACCCTTATAGTCGAGAAATGTGAGCAATTTTCATCATTCCTTGATTAAGTTTTTAAACGATCAATATTACCACCTACCACTAGCCGACACAATCATGTTTTCCGGGTACAGTAGAACTAAAAGTATCCGAGACTATTCGGGACGGGTATACTCGAGTAAACCGCCTATCATCTTCAAGGCCGAACCCGTAAACTGCGGACTTCAAATCTTGTCTCCTTACTGATACCTTTATTTCCAAACATTGCTCAATAAATTTCTCTATATACTCTCTAGAATACTTTTTCAACAGAGTGGCAGATTTTTTACAGGGAAGATACTCGAGTGGAAATTATCATATACTGATCATGAGCCATCCAAGATTCATTAACCTTAGTGGCTTGGTCCGTTGTCGGCTTTGCATTGTCGATAATAAACCTACTCGGTAGCTTTTAACTTTAATAATCTTACAAGAATACTAAGTATCTTACAATCGATTTTCTTTTTTTTAAAAAAAAAAGTGTTTATTCTCTATAAATCTTCCCATTATTCTATGAACTCTCAATTTAGTCTACATACACATACTCATACTCAAACTCAATGAATATCCCCATCGCCTCCAACATCCTCGGAACCCTAGGCGCAATATGTTGGTCCATACAAGTTCGTACCCTCCTCCCCCCTATCTACCCACCCACCCACTCATCCAACACATCACACATCACACATCACACATCCCATATCCCAAATCCCCCCCTCCTCAAACCCAAACCCCAATCCCAACCCAACTAACCCCATCCAGCTCATCCCCCAAATAATCCTCAACTACAAACGTCACCATACAATTGGTCTTCAACAATCCATGATGATGCTCTGGGCATGTGCTGGTGTTCCCCTGGGCGCATTTAATATCGCATCCGGGTTTAATGTGGCGCTTTTGGTGCAGCCGCAGATATTGACTGTGTTGAGTTTGGTTACTTGGGGTCAGTGTTGGTATTATGGTGGGGTGTGTAATTTTATTTTATTTTCTTTGTGAATTTTGGGGGGAAGGGAGAGAAAGGGAGAGAGGAAGGGAGGGGTTTGTGAGGGTTATTTATTGTTGCTATACTAACTTTCTGGTGTAGGGGTGGAGTTTGAGGAAGTGTCTTGTGATCACGGGGGTCATTGTGGTGGTTTTTGCGGGGGTAGAGGTCGCGTTGGTTGAAGGGTTGAAGGTAAGATGCTATCTATCAGCTTAAATGATCGTATCCACTCATATTACAACTAGGCCGGTCAACGTCTAGATCTCGAATGGCCTGTTATATTAATGGGTGTATTATCAGCTGTTCTCCTATCGGCAGGAGTATTGAGACACTACTATGATATCTACATCCATCGTACTGTCCGCGGTATCTCATTCATTTTTGTAGGCATCGATGCAGCTGGAGATGTTTTTTCTCTAGTTTCCGTTTGTAAGTCTTTGTCTCCTTGATTGTCCCTTCAAATTCGTATTAACAACTCAGTCTTCCAACCTCATCTCGATATACTTGGCATAGTGATATATGCATCCGAGTTTATTCTATGGTGTGGAGTCTTTGCTTGTGGAGGATATTTTAATCTTCTACCTTGGATAAAAAGCAAAAATCAAAAGAAACGCGAGAATGAAGTCAGAGCTAATGTTGGACATGGAACGGCTGAAAATGTGGTAGCGATTGAAGAAGGAATTTCACATGATATTGAACTAGAAAGGATGAATTCTGCTGGATCAAGAACAGTTTTCAGAACTCCTGGTTCAGCAATCAGTGTTGATAGAACAGATTCATAAAAGAAATTGTTGCTACGGCGGCCATCATATCCTTTGCATAACACACGTCTATTCTACTACCTCCCACTCTTCCTCTCCTTCATCTATTACATCAACTGAAATAATTTCCGCCTTCAAACTCGGACATTCCAATATGCCAATTGGTTTCACGTTATAGTTATCCGTCCACCAATTTCCAGCAGCTATTTCAATTAGTGAATAGTCAGTCATAAAGTAAAAAGGAGAAACGAGGAAGACTTACTTCTCCAGATATCCGGAGAACAACCATTCGTAAGTCCATCTGGTAAATGAATGTGCCCAAAAGAATTATACCTATTTCCAAAAGCTGTTATTGCAATCTTATGAGTTCCTGGTCCTAGTGACGTAATATCGAGCGTTCGAGGTTGGAACGCTATGCGTCCAAGTTTTTGGTCCGTATCGGCTAAAGCCACAAAGAGTACTGGCGAAGAAAACTCAGGGACAGAGAGATAAACGTTTGTGCCATGATTTGTTGGTGGTAGCGAGACATTACAGATGTATGTTAAATTGCCTGCATAGAAAGGTAGACCTTGTTTTGTAATATCTCCCCAGGATATGCTCCTTGGTGGCTCGAGACAAAACCTACCATGTTTGGTGCCAATAGAAAATTCTCCGAGCAAGTACAAACGTTCAATATTGGTAAGAATTCCAAATGGAAAAGAGATTGTGAGCGTATTCGTTCCCTTCTTGATAGTATTAGCTGGTATTCTCAAAGTCTGAATATCTTCATCAACCCACCAACCATCCGCTTCCTGAGAATTCAACTTGGTGTCGTTTATGCTTATTTCCATTGTTTTAGCATCTTCAAGAGCCACTCTTGTTGGCTTAAAAACATCAAACTCGGATCTAATAAGGAAACGCATGGTGACATGTGTCTTAGGAGCTCTTTCTGAAGCTGGAACTGACCAGGGTTATCTAAATGCAGCTCCTTTGCGGGGTAATCTTAGTCGATCCCGAATGATGTTATCAATCTTAAGAACTTCAGTGGAATCTGACCAATGCTCATCAGGATTTAATTTGTAGGACGCGTAATCAAGCATGAGAACATTTGGCTCTGAAAGTTCTACTCCTGTGAAAGTAACTTTGGGTTCCAATAGAGGCGTCTTCTCGGAAGTTTTGATCAATGGTAAAACCTCTTTATTAGACTGGCTTGTCCTTGATATTAATCGCATCAGAAGACTTGCGCACCCTTCAAATTTGTATTGCAGTTGTGTCCAACCACTTTCAACGTGGCTAGGAACTGGGCTTTCTTCTCCATTGAAAGTGTCCATTATAGAAATATCCCAATGGCCTTCCAGCTCAATCTTTGTCGTGACTGGGGAATCACGATCTTTGTTACAGATGAAAACAAATCTTTCCTCTCCATCTTCCCTCATCTGATACAAAAGACTTTTGACAGAGGAGCCAGTATCTCCTATTACTCGAAGATCACGGTATTCATTTAGTGCACATAAAATGTTTTGTTGACTCCAGAAGACGTTAATACTATGTTTGATGGTAGGCTTCTCTGACGAGACTGTGGCATCAATTAATCTGGAGGACCTAATTAGTATATCTCGACCACGAACCATACAACCGGACAATTTCGGCTTGAGGGAAAGTCAGTGTTAGATGAAGTTGTTACTCACTCAGGTGAACTTCCAGCAATGATGACATGGCCCCCAGCTTTCGAAAATGCCTGTAAAACTTTAAGAGTTGATGACCTAATGGTACGTAGATTCGGCACAATGATCACTTCGTATTCACAGTATCCTACTCTCAGCTTCTTGCCGGCCTGGTTCTTACTCACTTGAGTTGGCAATAAGCTCTCAGATATGAAATCAAAGTCAATTAAGCCGTGGAGTAGCCAGTTAGTGAGGTCGGAAAACGCACGATCACGAGACCCTGCTTCATCACCACTTCGATCAGGACCAAAGCATAACCAATAGCTCTCGATAGGATGAATGACCCCGACTCGAGTGACAGCCTTTCCTCTTGTCATTGCCACTCCAACTCTTGCGAAATGATCTTCGACATAACCATATTCCTTGTACCAAAGACTTTGATAATTAATAGAAGCTGGGTAGTCTCTTTTCCCTTCCCCAGCCATGCTTAACCAAGCAAGGTGATGAACACGAAAAGTAATGCCAAGAGCTGCTTGCCAATCACCACAACCTTTGTGACCCTCAAATGTAAAGTACCAATGAGTAACCCCGTATATCTCACACATTGTACCTCGATGACCCATTTGTCTAAAAACACTAGAAGCTTGCTTTGCAGTATTGTATTCGACACCATCAACAAGTAAGTCTATGCCTGGCATATCCATGTTTCGATAGCAACGCATTGCTTCACCTAGAGCTGTAGTTTGAGAGTAAAGAGTTGGCTCCTCCATCATGTGCCCATCTAGGTACAAATTATTTTCCCGGCACCAACGACTAATCTGATCAATGAATGCTGAAACAAATCTTTCAGACATGATCATGATATCGATATCTTGATAAACTTGGTTTATCATCTGGAAGATTCCATATAACCTGGGGTAACGATTCCACAATATCGGCATGGTACTCTTTCTTGAAACTGTCAGGCAAATCAGTTGTCCATGGAAGAAATATATCATCCTTAGCTCGAGGATGAGGAAGACGTATTTTGGTAGCGAATTGAGGTTCGTCCGTAAAGATGCAGGGTACAACACTTCCAAATTTTTCGCCACATTTATCTTTATAAGCTTCATGCGTAATTTCAATAAAGCGAGCCATTGCATCTACACTGAGGGTATCGATGTATGTTTGATCATTGAACCAAGATGAATTAGGATTC
Source organism: Sclerotinia sclerotiorum 1980 UF-70 (assembly GCF_000146945.2). Lineage (NCBI taxonomy): Eukaryota > Fungi > Ascomycota > Leotiomycetes > Helotiales > Sclerotiniaceae > Sclerotinia > Sclerotinia sclerotiorum. Next base: position 1,532,737 of record NW_001820831.1, read on the forward strand.
GACTCAACATAGGCGTACCAGATATTGTCACCAGATTCGTCTTCCTTCAAGATTCGGTTTGATTTGAGTGCGCCATCATTATCCAACTCGATCATACCTTGCTATTAGATGTCCATTCTCACTCCTGCTGGCTCTGGCTGATGAAGGAGCACCTCTGTTGATAAAATATATCAGAACATGAGGGGAATGTGGTTGGTTTATAACTTACTCTCCAAGTGGTACTGTGCCGTAAGGATGAGGTGTAAAAAGGAGATGTTTCCCTTTATGTTCAGGATACTTCTCAATAACCTTACCACCAGCAGCCCCAGAGGGCCATCTATCATCATCATATAAACAAGCTAACATTTGTTTGGTTTCGGCATAATCAACACAAGCACGAATCATATCCATGAATTCTGTTCCCATATATTCTATATCGAGACCAGTACGAACATGCGTATGAAATCTCCCCAATTCCATCTCAGCAAAATAATCAATCTGGCGAAGGAGTTGGTCCTTGTCGAGTTTTGTATTCCATGCCCAGAAGGGGCATCCTCGATATTCTGATGATGGGTTCTTAAAGAGTTGCGGATTGTAGCGTAAAGAACTCTTGGGATAACTCAAGGGATGGGGGGATTTTGATGCTATGTTCCGATCCTGTGGTTGACTTCTTCCTTGAAGAGTCTTGCTGATGAAGGAAGGGATGGATACGTAATCCATCATAACGACATCAAATGAACTAAAGATTGGAAAGAGGTTCGAGATAAAATGAAAAGATACAAACCTAACAATACTGAAGTCAGTATTTGATACCAACATAATGTGTTTCACTACGCCACTTCAAAGGGATTGGATGAGCATTGCATGATTGGATGAGGTGGGGTGTACATAGTAATATATTGAGGATTACTAACAAATTGCTACAGCAACAGTCCGCGACACGGTGTGGGGTAAACTAGCAGAAGTGTGAACATATTAATTTAACCTCAATTCATCACTGCACGTATAATAACCATCGCGCATCCCAAGTGTTATCTCACGACAAACGCGACTTCAATGACGAGGAGGAGATATCTTCCTCCCCCAATCAAGTAAAATGGAGTCTAGTAAGTTACGTCTTGATTCTTATAATTGATTGATACTAATTGGTCCATAGCTAGAGAAGAACGCATGCAACAACGGCTACGAGGAGCCCAGTAAGTTCTAAGAAGTGACCCCTCTTCATTATGCGGAACTGAAAGTCAGCCGTCTAGACGTCAAGTTAAAGATGTCGACTTTGGTTTTATGTTACCAGCTTTTGCTGCGCCGCCTGCAGCTGCACCTAGCCCAGCTCCAGCTCTGGCAATTTCAAATTCACTTTCAGAAACTCCCGCGAACCCAGAAACTCCTCAACCCGATTTACCTTCAGAACCTATAAGTCAAACGCCAGCTACTGCTACCGGAAATCGTGATAAATCTTCGAATATACTGGGTTTACAATCAAACAATATTACGAGATCCAATACTGGGAATGATGCAAATACGTCCGCGAAAAGAAGGAAGTTAGAAACTGATGAACCACCATCATCTTCCACCAGAAGTATGCGGTCTTCTCGAAGTTCTGCCAGGAAAGATATATATGATATGCCAGAGGACGATGAGGAAGAGCAAGTTGCGGCGGATCATTCAAACTCAATAATTTTAGAATCCTCCAAGGAAGATGTCCCAGAACCAGAAGGTATCGAGATTGCACCATCACCTCCCCAGATACAATCCGAGCCAATTGAGTCCATCGAAAAAGATGTATCAAATGAACCTATGGTGGCAGGCGACGATAAAGAATTGTTTGCGGAAGATAAGCCACCACAAGAAGAAACCGACCTTACGGGCGTGGACGCAGCAGAATCCCCCAAAATAATACCACGCCCATCGCGGAACAAACGAAAGAGAGATGAGCCGTCTTCTGAACCCTCAGGGCTAGATCAATCGGTAATTACTGAAGCCGACCACCTGGATACCACTAATGACAGTATTGAGGAAGTCGTACCAGAGCGAAGACGATCCCGTAGGAAATCGGCTTTGCAGGAGGAAGTTGAAATCATTGAGGATGAAAATCTGGAGGATTCTACGGAGCAAGCGGAAGCGATTGATGATTACGAAGCGGCAGTAACGTTGAAGAAAAGTCGAGGACGAAGAATATCCAGGAATGTTGTTGCTTCTGATGAATCTATTCCAGAGGATTCTGCACCACCCAGATCGCCTATTGCAAAGAAAAAGCGTGGTAGGGTTCGACAGGTCGCTAGTCCGGTACAGCAACGTCAGCCAGCACCTCCGAAATCCAAATCTCAAAGGGCGGAGAAAAGGAACAAAAAGCAGAAGGCTCGCGAAGGAAGTCCAATACCTGTTACTGTGCATCGTTTGACAAAAGGTCCTGTGTACGATGACGATGTTTCCGATGCTGATATTCTCAATTCTGAAATGCCATGTACGACAAGAGCAGGGGTAAATGCTGTGGATGTTCTTAGTCAAATATGTCAAGAGTTGGTCACTGCTGGGCTCGAAACCCTTGGGGAGAATGCAGTTAGAACTCAGGATGCTGCTCAAAGACTTGAGTACAAGACGAAGATTCGAGCTGTAGAAAGTTTTAGTAAAGAATTGCAGGTTCGCCTTCTAGAACATGTAAGTTAAAAGGTCCTATGGGCGTTTAATTACTAACTTTTTCAACGACCATCAATCTCGATAATTCATACTACTTTGAAAAACGCTTGAGGGAAGGTCAGAAGAAGAAGTTATCTCTGAGAGAGGAAATCCTTCGTGTAAGAGCTGAACGAGAAAAGGTTGCTTTACGTATGGATGGGATTCGAATTGCTCACGAGAAGGATTCACATGATGCTCAGGTAATTCATCCCCCCTTATCATGATTTTCATCCACTAATCTTGCCCAGCAACGGGAGTTACTCAACACAACAGTACATGATATTGAGCTTGCAGTTGAGCGAGGAAAATCCACCTCCGACAATACAGATGATGGAAAATCAAATATAGAGCTCATGCTCAAACGTGTCGCATCTGAAGCAAGTAGCACAAGTGATGATGGGGGCATTTTAAAACAGATCAAGGCATTTAATGCTTTCATGGAACGAGCTGCATTGGCGTTGGAGGGAAGGAAAGCTGTTTGAATAATTTTTTGATACCCCTGGAAATGAATTATAGAGATTGCTTGCATACTCTGATTCTCGGCTATATGTGACAGTCTGATGGTTTTATTTTGTTCAAGTATGTATATTCTGTTTCCTTGGATATATCGCACCATATATCCATTCTATACATGTATATCTTCACCCCAAGTACTCAAAAAGTACACATCCCCATCCCATCTACCCCGACTCAAGACCTCACTTAATACCTAATCCCCCTCTCCTCACATCCTCCCCACTTCGCTCACCCCCAAAATCCCACATCTCCCAATCTATCTCCCACATCTCCAATCTAAGGTTAGCGAAAAGCCAAAAGCATTCTCCGCATCCTCCATTCAATTTCCTATACCCACACAAAAATCCATACCCATGCCCATAACCACACCCACAACCATAACCACACCCACAACCATAAATCAATGCATTTTCTAGAAATTTTAAATAGCAGCATTATGATTTTATAGGTTGACGAATGAGTTACTGAGTCATTAATAAATGCACTACCATTCCCATTCATCCTAATCATCTAATTCTCTTTCATATCTCCCGAGTCGAGGAAATGAATCATATTCCTTCATCACTTTCGGATTCACTTCCCTTATTGCTCTTTTCTAGAATCTTACATATGTATGTACCTTTCTTCACTGGTGTGTGAAGGGATGATGGAAACGGTGATGGATTAGAAACACTTCATAAGGATGAGCCAACAAAAAAAATAAAACAATCACAAGATTGGGCAAGGCATTCATTTTGATGTTTATTCTCATTGATCTTATGCTAATAATGCTAATTGTAATCCGTTTTGTCCCATTTTAACCCAAGCCTTTCGTGATGTGGTATCGATACTGAATTTCCTAAACTGACTCCTGTGAAAACCAAAAAATCTCAAGCAAAAAAGCACAAATCCATCCTCCGTTTCCTTAAACTCCAATTGAAAAAGAAGCACAAAAACAAATAGGGAAAAGCCCCATATACAATGCCTGGTGCATTTGATATCTTCCAGCTCCTTTCAAAAACAAAGTACAAGAGCAAGAAAACAAAAGCGACATACACAATAAGTCCTTCAACTTCATTATAATCTCATCTCCCTCTCTCCTCAATTGAATGCATAAGAAACATCCTTCAAACGATATAGAAAATCGCTGTGTGAAGAAATTTGATCGACAAGCATCTTTAAGGATTCCGCAAGTGATCTTCTCAATCTAAGATTTTTGCTCTTATCCAAAGCACGTAACTCAGCCGATTTGGCCGTATGTTGAGCAGACAATTGCTCAATTTGGTTGGTGACATTTTCCATAATCTTCTCGAGAGCTAATTGAGGATCCATAGTTGGCCTCATTGTAACATCAGCATCTTCATCTGCATCGTCTTCATCATCATCTTCTTCTTCCTCTTCTTCTTCCCTATCCAGTGGTCCTTTCTGACCATTCAAAGTATCATCTTTCTTCTGATGTTGGCTTGGTGATGTCTTAATGTTTTCATCTTCCTTTGGTTGTGATGTCTTAGCATCTGCTGAACGTTGTAAATTGTCGAATCGTTCGACAAGATTCTTGTAACGGTCAAGAACCATATCTCGTTGTTTTGTGATGTTCTCAACATCGTTTTTGAGTTCCTCGTTGGTGGACGAGATTTCACTCAAGGTCCTTTCTATTTCCTTCTTTTCTCCTTGAAGAGATTTTGCTTTAGCCTCGGCGTTGGAAACAGACTTCATCATCTGTTCGTTTTCCGTGCGCTGTGTACGAGTGTCAGTCTCTAGTTGATGGATGGTCTCGGCCATATGATTATTTTGTGTGCGAAGAGTAGATATCTTTTCGTTTTCGAGGCGATGCATATTAACTTCGTTTTCCAACTGATGGATGGTCTCAGCCATATGATGATTTTGTGTGCGAAGAGTGGATATAATCGTGTCCTGTGCTCTTTTCTCGGTTTGAAGAGTGGATATGACATCATGTTGCTCTCTTTTCTCATTCAGTTCGTTCTGAAGAGAAGACATAATCGAATCCCGTTCCTTTCGTTCCTTCTGGAGAGAGTGTATAACAAAATCGCGCTCCTTTCGTTCGTTCAACAACATAGCCACTTGTTGTTGAAGTTCGTCAATGGATCGATAAATGTCGACCTCTTCTTTTCCCATAGGTTCGGCGGGTTGCTCAAGAATTTCAACCTTCTTGGGCAATGAAGTTGATGTGTTGTCGACCAACTTGGTAATGTTTTGGACTTCAGGAATGGCAAATGATCCATTAACAGTGGTGGACATGGTAAAGGTGGGGCTTGCTGCTTTCGGGGCGTTGCCAGATCGGTTTGATAAGTTTGCTGGGTGGTCCTTGATGAGAGTTTCGAGCTCTGCTAGTACTTGTCTTTCATTGTACTCAGCTTGAGCGAACTTCTGATGCTTGGAGCCTGCCGGAATATTGGAGGGTCGTTGTCTAGGGAGAATGTTCTCCTTGTTATGGACTGGGTGGGAGAGGTCCAAGGAAAATTCGTGGTCATCATTGATATTCTTGACAACTCGTCTTGGTGTATTTGCAGGCTGAGTATTCTCATTTGCTGGTTTAAGGTTGAATCTGGAGTTATTTTTCGAGACTGAATTCAATCGTTCCGACAATTTCGATTTTGAAAGTCGGCAAGGTGTATTATCTTGGTCCAATCTTGCGAGTTTGGAAGCCAATTTAGAACTGTTATTTGTTCCATTAATTTGCAAAGATCCTCCAGTGAAGTCTTGGAAAGCGTTGTCGTAGAGTTGCATAATTGGGGAATCCTGAGCCTCTTTCCTTGGGCTCCATCGATTATACCTTTTAGCGGTATCGCGAATATTAATTTCAGGACGCTGAGCTTGCTTGCGTTTCCTTCTTTGAATTTCCAAGTCGGTCGACATGGTGCATTGCTCGGCGGAGTTATCGGGGTCGAAGTAGTTCAAGGTGTCATGAGAGTCGTCACTGACTGTATGGTGTTGAGTGTTTGTTGAGTTAAGATTAAGTTCGAATCCACCCGAGGATGTGGTAGAGTTATTGGATTGAAAACGACTCTTTGGTCTTTGAGGAAGATTTTGTGAGCTTGAAATTGAAGACAAAGTGTCTTCGAAATTGCTGCGAGACATTTTTGAATTATTTATCGTATCAATTGAAATTGATTGTATTGAATTGTAAAAGTTGTGGCAGTTGAGGAAAGTACGAGGTGTTGTGGATATTGAATTTGAATTTGAATTTTGAATGTTTGATGTTCGAATGTTTGTTTGTGAATGGAAAATTGTAAACAAGTAAAAGCGCGACAAAAGATAAGAGAGACGTGGGTTGGGAGCGGGAGACGAGATTATGTAGGAATCCCTGTGCGCTATACATCTTGGTGAATCTACCACTAATATTCTAGAACTAACCGAATTTGTATGTGATCGACAAAACATCATATCGTCTGTCCGATGTCGAAATACACTTGACATCTAGTATCTTATAGCGTCTTTCAAGTGTCAACGTTTAAATCCAGGATCGGCGATGGATATTAATTCTTCAGGCTAGGATCTCGATCTCTAGTATAGTTAAGAGGAAAATGAATGACAGTTCAACTCGATGTTCCTTCTAATCAGTGAATACTCCTGAATCAGTCATTAGGCTAAAATCGCTTCCTCCATGTTCCAATCAGTTCAAGTTCAGAATTGGCAATGAAAAAGGTCCTCTAGCTCTTCAATATTATCTAGATGCTGTGATTGCTATGGATTCAACCATTTAAACCGCACATATGGAAAAATCCTCATCATTAATCTATTCGAGCATGACGCTCCGCTTGGCCACTGCCGTGGAGACTTTTTCGCTTTGCTCTAGAATCCAATATTCTTCAAATCGAGGGTCTTCTTTATTTTCTAGTGCGAAGCGAAAAAGTCTCCACGGCAGTGGCCCAGCGGAGCGTCATTCATATCACATTAGATTCATAGAAGACCCCTCATCATTCAACCACACATTTGATTCATCGGCCACTCGTTTATATACTTTGACCTGAATGTTAGACATGTCTACTAAATGACCATCTAGAAGCTCTCATGTTAGTGTTACATATTTTAGTGCATTATGACTAGTTCTTTGCTGAGTGATCAGATTTTAGGGGTCCAAAAGTTCTTGAATTGAGATTAGTAACTCCTTTGTGAGTGGTTAAGTTAAATAAGGGCGAGAATCGTTGGACAGTCCACTACTATGACGAATCTTCTATCAACTTGGTAGTACCGAATAGTTGGAAGCTAGTAAGATGAGCTAATGGCAGAGGCGTTAGATATGCCGATACTAGGGCATCTTTCTCATCTAGTAGTTCTAAAGAGTGAATGAAATTGGTCATTGATATCATCTGCCGAAAGCCTAGAAACTATGAGATTGAGTTTGAAGGCATACTTCATAATTGGTGTTCACTAGAGATGATATGCTGAAGCTTGTAAGCTACATAAGCACTTCACTAACCTAGGTACCAAAAACCTTACCCCTTAGCGCTCGACATTTCAAATTTTTAGACAATGGGTTGATATTCTAGACCGGGCTCATTGAAATAGCTTAAACTTTCGCCACATTCATGACATCTTCAAAGTGCTTACTCCCAATCATACTGTTAGTAGTCTTCCTACTCTAGCTCCATCATGACTCTTGCTGTTGAAACTACCAGATATGGACGTTCTCGTTGTTTTAGCTACTAGAAGAAGGTGAATGTAGCTAGATTATGGTTGCTGCCAATATACGATCAGGGAGATATATCACGATCTAAGTGAGCTGTCAATTCCATCACAGGCGAAGTCAAGTGGTTATAGTTAGCTAAGACACTTAAATTGACTGTTAGTCCCATATCTGCATGATCATGACTGTACAAGAATCGGGTCATACGGCTGGAAGAGTCCATTAATATGCTAGAATTTCATGACAATTCTTCAATAAGCCAAAGGAGTCAATGGATGTGCTCATCATTCATGGTGGCTCATGTAGACCACTTAAGCCGATAATTTCTTCCGGATTGATAGTCGGATCCAGAGATGGGTAGCCATACATTCTGATACGAGCAATCCTGTACCTCACTTGATAGCATTCTGTCATAAAACGTATGAGAACGAGCTGTGAACCAAAATACGGGAAAACTGCGCATACATGTAAACAAAACTAAAAACTCGGCCGAAACATCTCAAATCCTTGAAACCCTTTTCTCTCTGTGAATGTTCAAGATGACTTTAAGGCACACAAGTTCACACATTCCCTGATCCTTTTTCCTTCTGTGGTCACATATATCTAATCCCTATAAATGTTGTGGTTGAGTCAAGAAGGTTAGTCTGACTAATCAATTGCTCCGGCAGAAGCCGGTTACCCGGTCCACCGCGACCCCTCTCCGAAGAAAAAAACCCTAGAGCTAGAAAGTACAAGCGAAAAAGCGTGAAAACCCCCATCTTTTCAGCCTCTACAGCCTTGTCTTGCGCCCGAAAAAACACCCAAAGGAATCTACGCAAATACGAGTATGGCACAAGCAGTAAAAGATAGTTTCCTGTACTTGGAGAAGTATCGTCAACAACTTGAGGATAACATCGCAAAATTACGAAAATCACTGCAGCACTGGCAAACTTGGGATGCTGAATATGATGGCTTGAAAGAAGAAATTCTCTCAGCAGATCATACCCCAAATCGCGATAAGCTCATATCGATCGCACGAAATTACGAAGCAGACTTGGTCAAAGGTAAAGAGATCGAAGAAATACTCGGCACCGGCACTCAGAGAACGGCTGAACAAGTTGTGAATTTGTTGGATCGGAGATTGGATTATGTTCAGCAAAACATCAACACAATCAAGAAGCAGATCGAAACGGCAGAGGAGAAATTGGCAAAAGCTACTATCATTAGTACTCCGGACGTAAGAAATGAGGAGGGGCTTCCTGTAACGGAAATCATTGAAGAGTTGGATGATGAGGGGAATGTCATTTCTTCGAGATTATCAATGCCTGGAGATGTAAAGCCACAATTGTTGGAAGTATTACACAAGGCTGGAATAATTGAACCGGTATCAAAGGATGAAGTTCATGCTGCAGAGGAGGTCGATGATGATGCGCCATCTAGAAAAGCTTCAACACAAGTCGATACTGTTTCCCCACCGACGGAAATGAAGACGGTCGACACAAGACCCAAACCATCCGCCACATCTCCAAAGCCTGTACAAAAGAGCGTGAAGTTTACAAACGATACAAAGATAGAGCCCGTGGAATCGAAACCAGCAATATCCCCTGCTGCAAAGCGCCTCGAAGAGCTTATGCGATCTGCCAAAGAATCGGAGAAACTTTCATCTGAGCCCGCCATCATACCTACCGATGAATCTCCGGAAGATGCAGCTCTAAGGCGAGATATGTTACAATATGGAATTTCGGAAGTCGGATCTGTGGTGGCAGAAATAAATCTAGAAGATGGCAGTGACTGGGAATCTGAAGACTATGCAGACGATTCTGATAGTGATGACGATGAGGATCAATTTGGCAAATCGACCCGTCCAGTTGTGGATGATGAACTTCGTCAGCGTATGATCGAACTCGAAGAAAAACTTGGTGTTAGGATGATGGAGAATGTTGGAAAGAATCCAGATGATTATGGTATGGTCCAAGAAGGAATTGGACGCATATCTATCAGTGGTAAAGATACGCAGGATGCTGGCAAGGGAATTCTTACAACATCTAGCAAGGAGAAGTTGAAGGACTCAAACACTGTCAAATCTTCTACTACCGATGACTCTTCAAAGAAGAGCGTCAGATTTGCAGAGGAACTAGATATTTCACCTGCTCCTGAGACGCCTATTGCCTCCGCCACAAACACGGAGACTAAGGCTGCTCCAGTTGGAGATATCATTGAGAGAAAAGCTCCAGGTCAATCTTCTTCCGCACCTCCAGTACAAAAGAAGGGTTCCCGTTTCAAGACCTCTCGAACTCCGATGAATAATGGTGCTAACGGTGTTTCGAATGCCACCTCGATTACCACAAATCCTTCGCATCTCAAATTATTTCCTGCCACTCCAGCTACTCCCAAGCCCTTTTCCCAACCGATTCCTTTTGCACCGGCGATTGAAAACCCTCGTCCAGTTCCGACTGGTCCTGCAAACCGCACACTTGCACCCAAAATAATCGAACGGGAGGTACAGCTCAACACTAATGCAGCCGCACCTGATGAGTTCGATCCGCAGTTATTACACCAAGAAGTTGCGACTGAATATCATCGAATGAGGAACAAGATGATTGGCAAACAAGGTGGCTTCGCTCGGGAGGAAGAGAGTGAAATCGTGCCATTTACGGAAGAAGAAGGAGGTCCAAAGAAAGTTAGTAGGTTTAAGGCAGCGAGGTTAGCGAAATCTTGATGTTTGGTAGGTGTTTTATAGAATCAAGAATTGATCTTACGACAAATTTCAGGTGGCTACCCATTATGTGTTCCTTTACTACTGTCACATTTTTCTGTTTTTCATTTCCCCCTTTGGTCAATATCTCGACCTGGTTCAATGGAAGTGCGATCAGGCCGATCAGGGTTTTAAGGTCTCAGGTACAGTGAAGACCATTAGCAAGCATTTACTACCATGGCAGTAAGTGGCACAATCTATCTCCTTGCCAGTCATTGATATACACGTATACTATTTGCCTATCGTTGTGGCTACCGTGTCTCACGCATTTTCGGGCGCTTCTCTTCTTACCCTTTCTTAGCACTTCTCACTCATTCGGAGTTGTATGGAACGTACAAATATGACAATTGATGTACTATGCAGCTTTAATCTACTAGTACATTGCAAACGTTCCTAAATTGACTTTCTTGCGCAAGCAAATAAGACAGGGCTCTCTGACGTCGCGACTTTTGATCTGTGGTTGCGGGGATTCGTTTCACCCTGGACATTTCTTTGACTTTGTATTTCTATTTTGTGGTATTTGCTAGGATTGTATTCTACAATTTCACATGCTAGTTATCGTTTCTCTTTTTAGCTTTATCACGCGATGCGATAGAAGGAATATTTATAGGACGCAAAAGGATCACTCAGTCAAGGAGAAATGATTTGACAACCGGATCATAATCAAATACATTAAGCTAGGTCTGGGACAATGAGTCCAATAACTACTAAGTCCAATACTTAAGAAATGACAATAAAACATAAGATCGTGTATTATGCTTCAAGTCGAAGCAAATTACTTCTTGAGATTGAAAGGAACTGCTTCTTTGTAATGAGCCTTGCAGAGTTTCTCTCCATAATAGAAATGCTCATTAGCCTCCAAATCCGGGAAATTGGAAACTCTCGCCTTCTGCTCAAACACCATTACAATATCCGACCCTCCAAAAGCAAAGTGAGAAATCTCATCTCCCTTCTTGACAGTCTTGCCGAGTAGCTCTGTATTCATGACGACAGAGGAAACGACAGCCATACCAATAGGTAGGATAGCAACTCGACCCAACTTATCATTGTTGATAATAATGATTCCGCGAGTTTGCAAGAATTGATAACCTGGTGTGTCAGGAGCGTCGAGAGTGACGACTGAAGCTGGATCCTGTTTCTTCATGTTTGGTGATATACGTCGACGAGGTTGGAGATAGTTGTGACCTCCAGCCTTTTCATCTGTCTTAACCAATACCTCTAAGTAGGCAGCACCTTGGATCACGTCGATGACTTCGACTGTACCCGAGATAGGCGCGTGTTGTCGATGATAATCAAAGGTGTTGAGGAAACAATGTGTCCAAACTCCTTCTTTGAACAAGTCTCCGTATTTGGTCTGGTCGTCCGAACCTGGAACTTCCTTAGTCCCGTATTTACCGAGCAAATCTGATACCTTCCAGGGCAGGTTCTTAAGTATCACCTCAGACTCATCGGTAACTGAGAAGGCGCCGGCAAAAGTGGAATCGGCAGGGAAAGTTATGATGTGATCATCATTTGGTGCGCAGATCTCACGAGGTTCCTTGAGCTTGCGGTGAAAGAACTGATTGAACGTCTTCCAGTTGCTTGGGTCCTCCGCCTCGAAGACACGGTACTGAGGAGAGTTTCGGTAGCTGGTCAAAGAAGTTTCGTTCCATGACTCTGGCTGGTCCATAAATCGGCCAATTTCTTGGGCATAACGTACGAGCCAGTCGGATAGTGGGGTAAGTGGCTTGCCGACATTCTTTGGAAGAATGGAGGTCTGTCGAACGCCCAAAGGATCTTGGGCGAGGACGAAGTAAAACATGCAAAGGATGTAATAGATATCGCGACCATGGGTGGTCTCGGTCGGAATCCAACCTCGAACTAACCAGTCTGCAAAATCTAGAAATCCTTTTCCAGAGATGATGCCATATGTGACCATGTCTGGAATATCGTATTTCAAGGCATTTCTGACAGCAGTATCGAGATCATCGACTTCTCTGAGGAGTTCGTCCCGTAGCTCGTTAACAATGGGAGCGTATGTAGGCATGTTAAAAGGTTCGATTAAATTATTGCAGGAAAGACAATTGGTGAGTCTGTTTGCTGTATAGTATATTTTGAAGGGAGGAAGTTTATTGATTGAGTGTAGGTTGTAGACCTGAAGTTTCAATTCATCTGGCTTCGAGCAATTCTTTAAATACCCTTCATTCTGCGAGAAATCGATCGGAGGAGACAGTCATTACCTGTTACAGTCATACGAATGATTGCAGATGCTTGCATGATCGGAGTCTTTCAAAGAGGGGTTGGACATCGACAAGACGAAATTGGAGGTCTTGTACGTAATGATTTTATGTCCACAACGATCGTAACAATGCGAGTGCTTGAAAGAGGAATTATGGGCTTAAGAAGTCACCAACAGGTCATCGTCGTCGTAGTATACCGCATGTGTTCTGGAAGTTGTGTAAGCTTTTTGGCTGCAGTGCCAGGAAGAATTGTTACAATGCCATTGTCGGTAAGGGAGTACCGAAAATCCTTGATCTTTCAGGCAATTGAATACATTTCTCTGGCGAGATCGTTGCAGATCAGATTGATCAGCGAGTCTAGTGGCTAGCTGAGCTTCACATCTAGATGAATACTGTTCATCAGCTGTAATACCCTTGTAGATCTAACGGTAGTTGGAAGCTATTAATGCCAGCAGCGTTACTTGCAGCGTTACTGTTACATCAGAAAAGAAGAGGGGTAAGGGGCAATAAGTAGCATGCGGGGAAAAGTATTCGCTAATCCGCATTGAGCCGCTTGCGTTAGTTTCACGACGCGCTTCATACTGTTTCAGTAGCACAGCACATCAGCTTTAATATAACAAGCCGCTTAAATGTAAATGACTTCATGAACTCTCAGGAAAAAATCACGATGCTGCGGGGTATGCATTTATTTATCTCGAACATGATAGGATCAACATATCAGGTACATTTCTGGTGGATTTCGGAAAACTTGATATATGCATGCAATTCAATCTGTCTCTGCATCTCCTATTCAACGGATGAATCTGCAACATTAACGCTCGTCATGTCGTGTTAGTGCTGATAAACATGATGTATCTGGATGGAAATGGCCCTCCCCCCACGGTTTGCAAGTGATTTGTGTATGTGTATATTGGAATTAAAGCATTGAAACTTTTCAATGTTCTCTCTGGCCAAAGCACAAAGTACCTGACTTCCCATCCACAGAGAGGGGTTGGGCATCAAACTCGTGGGGTTGAGACTACATTTTTCTTTCTTTTCCTTTTGCTGCATGTTTTGGCTGGCTAGCTTAGGGAAGCTCGCACAGCTTTGATGGACCAAGTATAACGGATAATGGAAGGATATGATATATTTAAATTATGCAAGAGTATTGCTGGCTTGAGTTGAATAATTTCAAGTGAAAAAAATATATTTCAAAAACAAGGATGGAAAAAAGGTGGGTATATTGCAAAGGAAGTACCTATTACGCGATTACGATGATGTGTCGCAGTTCACTTCACCAGCGTGCAAGATATGTGGTGTAAACTTTAATCGAGAGTATGCAGGTATCTAGGGTACATCGCACGAAACTCGTTCTTCAAATATGAATGTCGTGGAGACAAAGCGAGCCCCTGAGCTTTGTCTCTCGTTTCGTTTTGTTGCGAGAAGTGCTCGAAGTCCAGGTCCATAGCATTATATAGAATCAGAATTTTAGAAGCTCAAAACTTAGGTTCTATGTTTTCTCCAAGTCTACGTTGCATCCAGTACTTGCAGCTTCCTAAGTACACAGTACATGCGCTACAACCAACCCCTAGATATTTTCTTCAGTCGAAGATACAGATACTATGGCTGGATCGTTATCTAACCCAGCCCCAGCATGGAATAGTATGTTCCGTTTATCTTTTACCCTTTTGAAAGTCTTGCTAATCACATTTCATTGTCAGATGAATATGATGCCAACCTCACCAAGCAAATCATCAATAGCCAACACATTTTGCACGTGTCTTTCCTTACGAAAAACACCGAGTATCCACCTGTTATCTCGTCGGCAAAATCATCAAATACAGGAACAACCCCGAAGTCTTGTATGTGCACGGCCATGTCCAGGAATCCGTTCTAAGGCATCTCAAAGAAGTTGAAGAGGGCGATCCTGAAATCCGCATCAGTATCGCAGCAAGCACGGCTCATAGTCACTATCTTGGCTTTTCGGGGTTCGCTACCGGTTTCACATTTGCCAATACCGCCCTCAACGGTACAGCTACTTTGATGAAAGTATCTGATGATAACCATGCCGAGAGAGAATGGATAATGAAGCATATCATCAATTCCCAAATTCCGGACGCTGGAATCAGCTTCGTCCCATCGGTAAAGATATAGATTATGTCTCTATCATCAAGATCACCCCTAACCCCAAAAAATCACACACACACGCAGTTCCTGCTGTACTGGGCTTAAAGTTCAAAATGATGTTGAGGACAAGAAGCTCTGCGGGCAACATTAGGAAGGTGCGATTCCGGTATGGGAGAAACTCGGTCAACCGATCTCCGGGTAGGAATAATTTACCAGAGGGAAGAGAGAGAGTTGCTCCGAAGTATATCACTGGTTTCATCGAGATCGAGAATATGAAGAATGAGTATTTTGCGCGGAAAATGGCGAGTAGTGATTATCCTTATGATTATCCCAGACATTGAGGCTGGGGATAGCTACTTGGAGTGGGTGACATTCATACGGAGGATACAGTTTTGGGAATTCCACTTTCGGCTATTGATTGGAATGATTTACGATTTTTTGACTATAATGCTGCATTCAAAATTAATTGGACTTATCTCAAAGAATAATCATGTAGTATACACTCAAGCTAGTATCTATCAATGTCAATCTCTGTATCCATGATCATCCAATCTCTAGAGATCAACATCAGCATCAGCTCTCCACCCCTCCATCCCCCAACAAGCACAGTAAAAGATAAATCACACAACACCACCATGACCACAATAGAGTAACACCAAACACCCCGCTTCATCAACCGAGTATTCTAATAGTTACACAATACCCCGCAGCTTCCATGCACACGATTTCACGACATACCCGTTAAACACCATTGGCTGCCACGATGCTACTGAGTAATCGGTTTGCATCTGAATTATTGTGATACCTGTCACAGATTGATGGGTATATCGACGATCCCCGCATCTTGACTCTTCAGGTGTTACTTGGGATATGTGTTGTCTGGTGGTGTGATGTTGATGTTGATGTGGGTGGTATGGTGGATATTTGGGTTGGTTTAGCAGCTGAAACTATTTTCTTGGGATTGAGGAGGAGAGCTTCTACCAATATTGTTACTAGGGTAGGGAAATGGGTGGCTGTGGCTTCTGTGGGAGGATGGTTTGTGCAATGAGGAGGGAGTTGTGTATATATCCTATCAAAAATTCTACCCAAGTGTTATGATTTTTCATGAACTAAATCACGAAGTTCTTTCTCAAGCACAAAGTTTTTGTATTGGCTCTTGGCTTTTATTATCTTAACAAGTACTAAGTACAAAGTACATTCAGTCAACAATCAGTCATGGCTACCGATAAGCTGGATTTCGTTTTCAAAAAGTACGTACTGGAGTTGATGAATGAGCAATCAATCATTGAAACTGTTACTAACCAACGAATTTTTCATCCTTGATATAGGATCGATGAGCTTGCTGCTGCTGTTGCCCCGGAGTATAACATCATCAATGATCGTAAGTTCAGCATCTGCATACACAACGGTGGAAAGTACACGTTCTAACCCGAGTATAGGACTCGCACCAGCAGTCAAGATCCCATCAATTTCATCTGACCGAAGCCCTGATGGACGCAAAAATGTAGTCGCTGTATGCATACACCCTCCACTCTTTTGAAATACTATTATCACCTTGAATTCTAACACACACGTCCAATTATTAGATGACGGATTTTCTAGAAAATCAACTAAAGGCATTACATGCATCAGTCCATCGCTATCCACTAGGGCCAGAACCCGACACCGACCTCCAACTCCCCGACATAATAATCGCCAATTACCCCTCAACATACGACGCAAACAAAAAAACCATCCTAATCTACGGCCACTACGATGTGCAACCCGCAGGAGACGGCTGGACAACCAACCCATGGACCCTCACTGAAAAAGAAGGAAAACTGTACGGACGCGGTTCTACCGACGACAAAGGCCCTCTCCTCGCCTGGCTCAACGCACTAGAAGCCTACCAACTAGCTAACATCGACGTACCCGTCAATCTCATATTCTGTTTCGAAGGAATGGAAGAATCGGGATCAACTGGTTTTGCGACTTTCGCATCATCGCCTGCTAATAGCCACATATTCGCCCATGTAGACGCAGCATGTATATCTGACAATTACTGGCTTACGACGCGCAAACCCTGTTTAACATATGGATTGAGAGGGATAAATTATTTCAAGCTGACGGTTGAGCATCCGGGGGTCCAGTTGCATAGTGGGATGTTTGGGGGATGTGTGTATGAACCTATGACTGATTTGGTGATTCTTCTGTCGAAATTGGTGGATTCGCAGGGGAGGATTTTGATTCCGGGGATCGAGGAGTTGGTCGAGGGGGTTACGGAGGAGGAGGTGCAGGAGTATGCGACGATTGAGTTTACGACGAGGGATTTTCAGGATACGATTGGGAGTCGGGCGAATATTTTTGAGGATCCGAAGGATACTCTTATGCATCGGTTTAGGTTTCCGAGTCTTACGATTGTGGGTTTATTTCTTTTTTTTTTTGTGTTGCACTTTTTAATGTTCGTATCTATTGGCTTGTTATCTCCTATTCCCACTCGCTTCCTCGTATTTCTACGCACAAATACCTCTCACCCCTCTCACCCCTCAAATCCCCCCCTCAAATACCCCAAATCCACCCACACAACCCCGACTAACCCCCTCCCTCCCCTTTATAGCACGGCATAACCGGTGCCGACTCCTCCCCCAACCAAACCACCTCCATCGCACCCAGCGTAACCGCGAAATTCTCCATCCGCACCGTCCCCTACATGGATCAAAACTCCATCACCAATCTCACAACCCACCACCTCATGCACGAATTCGACAAACTCAGAAGTAAAAATACATGTCGCGTGGAACTATTTGGAGAATCTGCTCCGTATTGGCTTGGGACATCCGATGATGCGAATTTTCGGGCTGGGAAGATGGCCACGCAGAGGGTTTATAAGACTGAGCCGGATTTGACGAGGGAGGGGGGGAGGTGAGTTTGATATTATTATTTTTTTGGTTGTGACTTTGGCTTTTGGCTTTTATCGTGGAAGGGGTTTTTTGCTAATGATTTAATAGTATTGGAGTAACGCTTGATTTACAGAATGTGTTGGGAGAGAAGAGTATTATGTTGTTGCCGGTAGGGATGTCTGATGATGGGGCTCATGGACCTAATGAGAAACTTGACAGGGTGAATTATATTGAGGGGAGTAAATTGCTAGGGGCTTATTGGTATTATTTTGCCAATCCTTATTCTTAGGTTATTGGTTTACGGATGAGCTTGAGTTCTTTTGTGTTGTGTGGTGTTTTATTATCACATCTTGATGATTAGGAAATTGTTTCGGAACCTCAAGTCAATGATATGTATATGAATGAATGAACATCAATATCCATGCAATTGAATTTCAAGTGCTTTCAAACGAATGTCCCATCGCTACTCGCAATCATTTCCAGATTCTCATATATAATCGTCAACGAGTTCCAAATACCAATTTTGAGTTTCCAATTTCTGCACCAAATACCCCGCTCCTCCACACTCCCACAACAAAATCCAGCTAGTTATCCCATTCAATACTTCTCAAACATAAAACTCGACTATTAATACATCCATTCCATCCTATAACGAGTACCGACACTCCTCTCATTTCAAAATCACACTTGTGAATTCCACACCACTCCATGAAACATGATATTACTCAAAAAGTGGATATAATCTCGGATCACTGGAGTCTTGTGTGTTATACAATATCACAGTATTCCACATTCCACAATATAAAGAAAATGAATTCAGCGTATACTAACACGGTGAGGTGATCAATTGGCATGAACTTGGTTGTGAACTGGTATATCATATCATATAAAAACCAAAGGACAATCAATCAAAGAGAAGATCCAAGGGAAATCTTCGTACCTGGTAATTTCATCATCATTATCATTACCATTGATCATTAAATACCCTATAATAACCACCTAAACAATCCACCCTAGAATCTCTACCAAGAACCTTCTAATGTTCTCTTTTAATTCCCTAGCAGCTGTAGAATTTCTCCAAAAATGCTCCCCGTTGGCTACCTCTTCATATCTAAAAGTCATCGTACTCCCTGGTTCTCTACTTTTGCATATCCGCGACAATTTTTCGGTCCAGCCTGTGAACCAATAGTTAGTGCCTGTTCTTCCGAATTCAGATGATGATTGATCACTTCACTTACGTTCAAAAGTTTTGGCTTGAACAAAAAGATCACCGGTTCCATAGAGGACCAAGGTAGGATCGACTGTGAACTTGATATCGGGCTCCATTTTGTGGTTTTGCTTTCCGAATAGAAGATTCGGTCTGAAACTTCCGATACTTGCTAAGTTATTGATCATGCCATCAGGAGGCAAAGGGGAAATGAGTAAGTAGGCAAGTTTCATATCATCCCCAAGGCTATCAGCAGGTTCGACTTTTCTATCATGAGTATGCCCATTCGAATTTTCCACATTCGAATCACTATCATGATCCCTAGGCGTCGAAGTATAGCTCAATCCTCTTTTTGGAGACCCGTGATGAACAAGAGACTTGATTCTGTCTACACTCTTTCTAACGTTTAATGGTGCATCCACGGAGAATGATCGTCTCACACCGGAACCACGTAGATCATGACTAGCCCTTCTAATATCTTCATCACCACCCATTCTAACTCCCGAGTTAGATAGTCGAGTTTTATGATTGGTCATCTGTTCCCCTAATTGTAGACTACGGCCTCGTCTATGGTTTCCCGCTCGGAGTAATGAATATCCAGTTTCAATTACCTCGTTCTGTTGATTAGCTAAGAATCGTGCTCGAGATCTTATGTCTGCGTATGGAGTACCAGAGATTGGCTGTTGAAATGGAGCAAGAATGGCAAGAAGGCTCGGGTCGAGATTAATTGTGATGAGAGTTCCATATGAATAGCCCGCAAGTAGTAGAATAGGAGGGGCTTCGAACCCTCCAAGACTCGACCCGGCAGACGTGTGTTTACCTGGAGAGCTACCATTTGTAATTTCCAATGGGCCTTGTGACTGAATAGGAGCGAGGTCTTGAATTTCGGGATCAGATTGTGTAAATGACGGTGGGCTGGACGAATACGGCACGGTAAGGTGATGCAGATAGGTTACGATGAATCCGATAAATGATATATAATCCTTTTGTTCAGATAGGGAAGACCATGAAGTATGTCCTTTCGAAGAGCCTGCACCACTAATGAATAGTAAGTAAAACTAGAATCCAATAATATTATAAAAGTTACATATAAGTACCGAAAATTGAAAGTCCCTACAACAAATCCCTCCTTCAAAATAGTAGAAGCAACCAAATCCACTACAGGATCGTCATAGCTCCCTCCCAAGGGTGCATAAGGATGCGCAACAATGGCAGCTCTCTTTCTCCAAGGTATAGCCTGGGAGAGAGAAGTAGGTACCAAGCATGGAGGATGGTAGATGCGACAATCAAGACTGGAATTATCGTGGATAGAGGGAATTGTGAAGCTTAGAGTTGGCGGTGGTAGCATGACCATTATGCTTCCCAAGGATGGACGATCTCATCCGATGGCTAAGTCGTATGAAATAATTTTTGGCATCATGAAATAAACTTTTGCCAAAACTATATAGGATGCCATTGATGCGAGGTAAGGTCGAGGTCGAGGATAAGTTTATGAAGTGTGGAGTATGATCAGGTACTAGGATTTAGGGCTGTTACCGGTTAATTTAGGCCCGCGCCGGCCTGTAGATCTCCCGGCTAGTAGCCCAAAAGAAATTACCCATCACCAAAATTCAATGCCAGCATCTAAAATCGCATTTACAGAGTATACATTTATTCGTATCTCGTTGATCCACAGTATCATTTACTTTGAAGTCCGTTGTTCTCTCGCTGTAATAATCTTACAATTTCCCAAGGATCGAAGTTATTCAACCAGCCCATCAGCTTTAACCTCTTGATTTGGTCTTCCGTAGGCCAGAGGCAATCATTTATCCCGAAGCATCATTTTTTGTCAGTCCTGAAAATAGGTATAGAGCTCGATGTGAGCTAGATATGAGGCCAAGTCTACAATCATGGAGATAGAGACGCATTTATAGCATTTGTGATTACCTAGAGTGTTCTAAATTGCCCATACATGGATGCAATGAGCTTCGAAGTTTTGTTGTTGTAGTCAGAGGAATTGACACTTGAGAGGGGTAACGAGTCAGCCACGGTGGATAATTAAGAGGCCAGGAAGACCGGGGAGACAGCAGAGAGTGGGGAAGAGCAAAGGAAGGAGAAAGAATGTATTCAAAGTCTGGAAAGAGGACTCGATTTCGGGTATTTTCGGCTGGTGCCTCGGAAGATGGATCAACAAGATGTGGAGATGCCCTCTGCAAGAAAATGTATATAGTCGGCAATACGTCTTCTGTATTTAAAGCTACATTTTCGTCCCCTCCCTTTGTCTGCAAAAGTATCCTAACTCATAGAAGAGAATACCACTGGTCAACCTTAACCATATCGTCCTTATATCACCACCCTCAGGCAGACATGTCCTCAAAAAAACGCCCAAAACTCCGTGGAATTTCTACCCCAATCGTTCGCCGAGCCGCAAGATGTCTGCCATGAAGTCGTTCCCTAGGCGCATCCGAGATGCATGTCCCCTTTCTCGCACATCGGTATCGAATGTCTGAATCATCTCTTCCTCTCGAAGAAGCCGGATGACCCTGCGATAGCTACCGATTGATCCATAACCCATTCACCAACTCCAAGATATTTCTCGATCCAACCATTGAGCTCTTTGTTTTCGGTCACATCTTTCTTAAGACTGGGTCTAGAGTCCCGAAGAATGGGAATTGTTAGCCTTCTGGTCCAACTTCCTATTTCACCGCCGGATCAAGAAGTCCACATGCTGCATCAGAATTGCAAGCTAATCATTTCGCAGTACGGTCGCAAAGGGAAGTATAGGGGTAAACACACGTTAAACCAGTTGATCTTTTCATACCAGCCAAGAATGCTGAGACTGTATCAAGAACGGTCAGTAAGCTTATCAGCGACCGCAAATAGGGAGAGGATAGTTACTTACATAGGACAGCATCAAATGCATAGTGAGTAAGTTTTCCGAGCTTTCCCGCGAGTCCAAATGTTAGTAAATTGAGGAACTGGGCTGATTAGGTTCTCATGTTCTGAAAGACCTGAAAACTTAAGGGGGGATGAACCAGCTCACCATATTTATCAGTCGAAGGGTTGAGATTTAAACGATTTTCGAAATGCTAATACAGAAATGCGAAAGGTAATAATCCGAAACTCGAATCTTATTTGGCGTGCGGAACGTTGAGTTGTGATTTGTTTGATTTGTTTCGTTATGGTTATGTTTTGAGCTGACTTTGAGTTTTGGTAGTCATCGGGTACCATTCACCGTCAAACATGCGATTACACTACCGGAGATCACCCAACACCGTGCGTTAAGTTGTGCCTTACATGCCTTAAGTGATGCCTTAACATGTGCCTCAAGTTGTGCCTTAAGGTATGCCTTACTTCGTGCTTCACTTTATGCCTTACTTCATGCCTTACTTCATGCCTCCAATCTTAGGCATAAGCGGGACAACGGAAGAAAGGGACAGCGGGAGAACGGACAACGCGTAGAGCGCGCAAAAGTGATTTTAGAGGTTTCAAAAGATTTTGACTTCGACAGCACCGAAAGAATGGCCGAATCCCAATCTAGCTAAGAATTTACTAGTTCTCCATTTGGTATAACCTACAGTTAGTCCGCTGCTGGACCTGAGTTTCTAAAAGTGCCCAGCATCCAGTTGTAAGGGATTTCACCAAAATGCTACCCTGCCAACGAATCAGCCAAGGGTACTTTAACACTTGGGTACTTGTTGTCGATTCAACATTCTGATGTGGGAAAGATCAGAGTCTCGGAAAAGAGTTCACCACTTTTTATATGTGCAGAGTACAAGTACGTGGGTGATGGAGTAGGTGAGGTGGACATGGAGGGGTAGACATACATACACTCGGTACATATACCCAGTACTCCGTAGGTAGGAGAATAAAAGGTACTGTGTCATTCTCTCCATCTTATTATCCATGGATAGATACATCCAGCCTTATTCCTCTGAACCTCGCTGCAGATTGAATATTGAGGGTATTGTCCATATTATATTATATTATACTATATTGTATCAATCATGTCAATCCATCTTGTCCTCCCTGCGAGATTACTTGGAACAATTTGCACCGAGTACTTCGCATATCGAAACTGACTACCTAGTAATACCTACTCCGTACTACCTACTACCTGCTACTACTAGTACTATCATAGGTTCACCATTCAGAGTACTCCGTATGTGACATTCATAAAAAAAAAACTCATTATCGTGGAGCTACTATCTTGCTGCACCTGCACCCTTAAATTCAACGTGTTGATGTGGGGTCAAAGCAGCAAGCAGCAAGCATCAAAGTGAAGTGGGATGGAATGGATAGGATATGGATGCTCATGGTGGGCTGGCTTGAAAATGAGGGGACGATTTGTTTTTTTAAGGGTATTTGTGTAAAAGGGTTCATGTTCCCCCTCCTTTCATCCATCAATTCTTCACAACACAACCACAAGGTCCTTTACATTTATTCTATTCGTTCTTCATTCTCAATTCGACATCCATTGGTAAAGTAAGTTTATATCTCATCTCCCTCCATTCTGTGTATCATCTACTCCGCGGGTACTTGGGTCTGGGTACTGGGGCTTTGGTTACCTGGCCTGGTTACCTACCTAGCTATTAACCTTGATAACTCCTGTGCTTGGTACTCCGTATTGATTCTCAGCTCAACAATTCCGCAGTATTGGCATTCTTGGGTTGTTTTATCATTGACCGTGTCTGCATCCAAGCAACACGGTGGAAGGGAACACAGTCCTACACAGTACTACCCCAAAATACACAAAATCCCTTGAATTTCTTCTTTCCCTTTCCAGCAGATACCCATCACTCTAAAGTTTCCTGTTTGTACCTTTCAAGACTTGAAATTCAACTGTTGGCCGTAATTTTAATTTGATCTTCTCACATTTCAAACTGACGAATGAAAAAGGTCCTTTGCAGTCGTACCAACCCCACCAAAAGGAATCTTACCTACAAAACCTTCCAACCTTTCCTCCCTCCCATAACTTTGAACAATGGCCACTGCAATGGATCACTTAAGTACTGGAACATCCAAGGTTTCTTGGTTGGCGAACCTCAACACTGAGTTCAAGCCTACCAAGAACTATCGCCGTACCTCAATTATTTGCACCATCGGTCCCAAGACCAATTCTGTTGAGGCTCTCAACAAGCTCCGTATCGCTGGTCTCAATGTCGTTCGCATGAACTTCTCCCATGGTTCATACGAATACCATCAATCCGTTATTGACAACACTCGTGAAGCTGAGAGAGTTCAAGCTGGTCGTCAACTCGCTATCGCTTTAGATACAAAGGGTCCAGAAATTAGAACTGGTAGCACAGTTGGTCATGCTGATATCCCTATCTCTATTGGATCAGAGATCAACATTACAACCGATGACAAGTATGCTACTGCTTGTGATGACAAGAACATGTACGTATAAGCCTCAACAACTTTACAGGCGCCTAGTTCCCATTGCTAACCTACTACGCCATCTCGCAGGTACCTCGACTACAAGAATATCACCAAGGTTATCGAGCCAGGACGTATCATCTACGTCGATGATGGTGTTCTCGCATTTGATGTTTTGGAGATTGTTGATGACAAGACCATTCGTTGCCGCGCAAGAAACAACGGAAAGATCTCTTCCAACAAGGGTGTCAACCTTCCAAACACTGATGTCGATCTCCCTGCTTTATCTGAGAAAGATCAAGCAGATTTGAGATTTGGTGTCAAGAACAATGTCGATATGGTCTTCGCCTCATTCATCCGTCGTGGTGAGGATATCACGGCCATCCGTAAAGTTCTCGGTGAAGATGGAAAGCACATTCAAATCATCGCTAAGATTGAGAACAGACAAGGTCTTAACAACTTCGCTGAGATCTTGAAGGAGACCGATGGTGTCATGGTTGCTCGTGGTGATTTGGGTATTGAGATCCCAGCTGCTGAAGTTTTCGCTGCTCAAAAGAAGATGATTGCTATGTGCAATATGGCCGGAAAGCCAGTCATCTGTGCTACTCAAATGCTCGAGTCTATGATTCTTAACCCAAGACCAACCCGTGCTGAGATCAGTGATGTTGGTAATGCTGTCACCGATGGTGCTGACTGTGTTATGTTGTCTGGAGAGACTGCCAAGGGAAACTATCCTAATGAGGCCGTTAACGAGATGCACGAATGTTGCTTGAGCGCCGAGAACTCTATCGCATATGTCTCTCACTTCGAGGAACTTTGCAAACTTGCCGAACGTCCAGTCAGCGTTGTTGAATCATGCGCCATGTCTGCCGTCCGTGCCAGTTTGGATATCAATGCAGGCGCCATCATTGTCTTGTCCACCAGTGGAGAGAGCGCACGTCTTCTCTCCAAGTACAGACCAGTCTGCCCTATCTTCATGGTAACCCGAAATGCCAGCGCATCCAGATACGGTCACTTGTACCGTGGTGTCTATCCTTTCCACTTTGCTGAGGAGAAGCCAGACTTCTCCAAGGTTAACTGGCAAGAGGATGTTGACAGAAGAATCAAGTGGGGTATCGCTGAGGCTATGAAGCTTAAGATCTTGGCCCAGGGTGAGAGCGTCGTCGTTGTTCAAGGATGGAAGGGTGGTATGGGTAACACCAACACGTAAGTTTTAATCACTGCAATTCGGCCCTCGACTTTACTGACACATCTATTACTAGTCTCCGTGTTATCAAGGCTGAGCCAGAGAACCTTGGTTTGGGACAACTTTAAAGAGTTACGGGACGAAAATAAGATATTACTATCATGAATCTTGGTTCAACTCTTAGAAACTATACACCCTAACCTTGCATTGAACCAAGCTTCCATGCTACTGTACAGCCTTTCGAGTTTGTACCACTATTGGTTTTATCATTCTTTCATGCTTCCAACGGTTATGATAATGAAACAAGCAAACCAGAAGGTCACGGATTGGGTGCAATAGTACAGAATGTACCGCCTTGTTAATAGAAGAATACCAAATGCTTTACGCCTACAAATGTGCCTTCTCAATGATGTTCTATCGATTTTCCTGACAGCAGTGATATTTTGATATAGCTCGATTCATCCTGAACCCTTTTTCTTTTCATGAAGTTTTCAGCAGTTGGACTTGGGATAATAAGAATTGGAAGGATGAAAAGTTACGATAGCCTGACAGCTCTCAGCCTCGTTCTCGCGCACGTCCCTCACAAGGCTGGCCTCATGTCTATCGCATGTGATAAAATACCATAGCAACTTGCATGACATATTGCTACCTACCTACTTAGGAATTTGTTCAATGGTTCGGAGTGGAATTACCAGCGAGCTTGATTCACATTCTTTACATGTGCTCATATCATTCAGATCATTCATACAACGATTGCAAATTCCACCCATTAGCTGCAGCTCTATCGAATTTCTATTACTCTTAGTGTTTCTCCGTTCCAAGCAGGCTAGTAGTACTCACGACCTTTACAATCGATTCCATCACTTCACGGCATCAGTGCTTAAACCATGAACACATTCTATACCTATTAAATATGCATATTTGAACAACGAAACATTGAATAATCTACCACACCTACGATATCATAAACATCGACACAAAGACCACGAACCACGAAATCAAAATGTCCCGCTCACGCAATTCATTCTTCAGCAACTCTTCGGGAACGAATGATCAGCAGCATCCTCTTCTATCAAGAGAATATAATTCGCACAATGGCATTAATCTGCGTGATCTCTCTCCTCCTTCAGCTTCTCGAGCCACGCCGAGTCCACCGCCGGAATTTTATAGGGACCTTAGATCCCCTACTAGTACAAATGCGAGAACGATATCTCCTCGACCTGTCTCGGAAGCAGGATCTGCGAGTAAAATGAAAGGAAATGGAAAGGCAAAGGGAAGGAGGATACAATTTGCTGCTCCTCCTCCACCCATTGCGGGAAGCGTTGTGGCTCTGGGAATGGGCGGAAAGATGGGAATAAGTTTAGATGGTAGTAGAAGTCCTAGTTTGAGAGGGAGTTTGGTGAGGGAGGCGAGAAGAAGCGTCGGAGGTTTGAAGTCCATAGGGGTTAGTGTTGGAGGCTCAGTACAAGTCGATACTTTGTTGGGATTGGAAAGGAGGGAAAGGGCTTTGCAGGCAGAATTACAAATGTTGTTGGATGCGCAGGGTGAGGGATTATTGGCAGGGTTTGGTGGAGGAGGTGGTGACATGAGAGATGGAAGTGGAAATAGCACGCCCTACGACGAGATCGTTACAACGGGGTAAAGACAGTCAAGGGGTTCGGAGTAAAGACGGATCACATATGCAGACAATTCCTGTTAGGCAACCGAAGAAAAGAACAATTGGATTAAAGGCAGCGAGGAAAGGATTATTAAGGGATATGAGTGAATTGGCGGATGTTAAAGGTGAGGAAGGAGATTTGTTAGGAGAAGAAATTGAGAGGAGAGAGATGTGTATTGCGAAAACAAAGGATTGGAAGATTAGAATCGAAGAGGCCAAGAAAGAAATTGGGGAATTCATCTCAGTGGACACAACAATTGCGGGATCGACTTCACTGGACAGAGAGAGAAATGAATCTACTCAAGGCAAATCCGAAGAAGATCGTGAGATAGCCGAGCTGCGGACTGAAGAGAGGGCTGTGGCAAACGAGATACGAGAAACGGAAGATAGATTGTTACAAATGAAGGCTCGAAAGAATTGGTTAGGGGAACGTATTAAAGAGAGGGTTAATCAGAGAGAATCTCGATTATCTAGTTACCGTGGAGCTCTAAAAGAAGTAGAATCCGAAGTCCAGGAATTTTTGACTAGACCACCAGCCATGGTATCGATCAGTATGGGAGATGAAGAAGGATTTATGGCGCTTCCACCTAAGCGCCGCACATTAGAAATTGCAGAAGAATGGTGGAATAAAGAGATAAATTCGTTGCAAGAACGGAAACTAGAGGTAGAAAAGGAGAAAGAAGCATTGGAGGATGGAGCAAAGTATTGGGAAGAATCCGTAGGAACAGTGATACGATTTGAGGATGAATTGAGGGAAAGTATGAAGAGTGGAAAGGTAGGCGATGTTGATAGATTAAAGGGACAAATTGGAAAAATGAAGCAGGTTATTGGAAAACTTGCTGAAACGGCAAAAGTGGCCGAAACTAAGGGCTGGAACTTATTGGTTGTCGCTATAGGAGCCGAATTACAAGCTTTTAGGCAAGAGAGAAGAAATTTTAAGGGGAGCATTGAAGTCTATGCCGTGGACGGGATTGATGATGAACATGATGGAAATGATGAAAATGAC
>NW_001820831.1:1561598-1649251 GCF_000146945.2 Sclerotinia sclerotiorum 1980 UF-70
GCTGATTCTCTCGTGTCGATCGCGTTACCTTTATTCGAAGTGGGAAGAAGTAGAGGAAGGTAAATGGACAGAGCTACTGTGGTGACTCAAGGTGCGATCTCCAATGGCTGTATCCTCGAAATCTAATTCTTCGTCGCTATCATCGCTGTCGTCGTCCATGTCCGCCGCGTTGCCTACATTGGGATTTCCTATTTGATTTGCTCCTCCAATTCCGATTCCAATGCCATTTCCATTCCCATTGCCATTTCCACCTGCATTTACATATCCAATCCCCCTCAAACTAACCCACTTCAACTCCCTCAATTCCCTCCTCAACATCCTCACAACCTCTATCCACGAACTTCCCTCCTTCAATTTTACACTCCTCAATCTCACACTCCTCAATGTATATTTATGACGTCTTAACAACCTAATAATTTCCTCGCTTTCCAAATGCCACGCCCCGAACCCTAAATATCTTAAATTATTCCACATAACATGATGAAAGACCGCTTCGAGCGGTACATGAGTGAGAGGTCTATTGGA
The DNA here is from genome assembly GCF_000146945.2 of Sclerotinia sclerotiorum 1980 UF-70. NCBI lineage: Eukaryota > Fungi > Ascomycota > Leotiomycetes > Helotiales > Sclerotiniaceae > Sclerotinia > Sclerotinia sclerotiorum. Next base: position 1,562,124 of record NW_001820831.1, read on the forward strand.
AGGAAACCCCACATGTAAACCCTGGATTTGATGAGCAGAAGTGAAGAAAGTATTGAAGAGACTAGAAAGTTGATGCATTTTATCATCCGAAGGTTCTTGAATCTGTATTTCCAAACATGTGAGACGATTTGCTAGTGTAGAGATTGTGTGGTGGGAATGTGGGTTAAGAAGTAAGGGGATACGTGGATTGACGAAACGGCTTGAGAAACGTGTTGCGGGGGATTTGGACTCGAGGAAAGCGTAGCCGAGTGCTCGAGCCGAGTGCTCGCAGGCAACTGTCCATTCTAAGGGGTCGAGATCTAGGGAGAGGATGGGATCGCTTATATCGTTATTGTTGTTGTTTTGAGAAAAGGCGATCCAGCGTCTTTCTCGGAGGAAGGATGCCCAATCTATATCTACTTTGTCTTGCACCCTCATGAGACGTATCTGTTGAAGATGGTCGAACAATTGAAAAGCGTGGAGTAAGCTCTGTACATCAATTTTATTATTGATGATGGTGGCTTGCTCCCGGGCTCGTGATAGCACTCGAAAAATGGTAATCTCGTCCTTACGACTACGATCAAGCTTTATGCGAAGCTGCTTGAGCGATGGTCGAGATCTATCGACTTGACGGGTATTGCTAGTGATTTGTTTTAGGTTCACTTGTCTCTCTAGAGTGAGTGTTGTGGCGTGAGTCTCGTCAAATAGGATCTGAAGTTGACTTAGACCTTTGAATGGATTAGTTGAAAGGCACATTGTTGGTAAAAGATCAAAAAATACCTCGGTGATAAAAAACAGGAATCATGTACGAGAATTTCTTGACGTGTTTCGCCAGGTGAGGTCGCTCTTCCACCAAGAACCGTAGCCGGTTAAAACCAGCATCTGAGCATCGGATGGAGACACGGGCAAATTGTCTCCCCAGCAATAGACTGTAGAACTTTTTACATGTACGGCTCTAATAAAGTTTTCATCAGAAATTGATTGATGTTTGGTAACAAATAGGAAATCCCATACAAGAGTTGTGGTAATATTTGTGTCCTCTAACGATTGTGGTGGCATAGACTGGAAACTCTCTACACTTAAAGAGGCTCTATGGTCAATAGGAATCAATTTTCCAGAATTATGAACGAGATATTCAAGTATATTCTCTAATATCTCATTCGAGAGTTTGAATATAGGTGTAAGTTTGGACTCTGGTGTTTGCGATTTACATAGAGAATATGCTCTGTAGAATCTCCTCTGCGTCAAGCAAAAATTGAGCACATGCGGCGATTGAGTCCATGGATTCCAAGATGGTGGCCTTAAATCAAAATCTTGGTAAAGTAACTGCAAAAGGATTCGGTAGAGAATCTCATCTGGAAGTTTCTCGATAGATTTCAAATCTTCCATCTCGAGAAAGACAATGATTGTATACGGCTGGAAATATAGCACTTTCTCTATAATGACAGGTCAGAAAATTTGAGTATTTTAAGTGTAGTGTTACCTCACATAGCGGATGTATAAGAACAGGATATTCTTGAGGTTATTCAGAGAATGGACAAGGATATAAAGTGAAATAATGAACGAATATCGAATAGTTACATCATAAGGGAGTGAGGTTGAGTGCCGGCACTCTATGTATGGGATATGGATTTTTCAAGGGTCGAGCAGCCAGGTTTTATGAAATTCTGACGTGTCGATGCGTCTTGAAGGGATCACTTGAGGGACAGACAGAATGTGTGTGGATGGTGGATGGATCCCTCTCCGATATTTAATAGAATTTTATTCTCATGCAGATATATTGCTTGTTTTGAGTTTGGTTGGTCAGAACGATTTTATGGCTTTCCTGCAGCGGGTTGTGGGTTACCGATCGGTCGGTGCAAATGCAATCATGTGATCTTGGATAAATACCAATCAGGGACGAAAGGAGGAATATTGAAAAGGTTCAAACGGTTCGATATGATATAATTTGACACAAAAAAGGATACAGATGTACTACAAGGATGTACTCAATTCATGGCTGCATGGGAATGACAGCGAATCGTAGCTTAGTGGAGTGATGAGATCGTCTTTTGTGGCTCATGGTTGTGTCTGGCGAACGAATTACGGGTTCAGAGAACGGAAAACAATGGCTTCAATGGCTAGATGGGATAATGCTTCTTAGGGCTCAAGGCAACTGGTAGCTCTGAATGTGGCGTCTACTCCATATCGGATTAGACAAATACTACTCAGATCCAGATAAACTTATCTAGAATCTAAATGTAATAAGGCAGCATTGCAATACCATTAAAACACTGTTAAAAGCGGTATCGAATCTCGATGAATACGATGCGACGAAATTTTCAAAAGTTAACATTAAAATTAAGGGACCTATAAGAAGAAAGCAAAGTTTCACCCGATGGTTAAAGGGTTAGAAAAGGTGGTTACTCTTGTCTGGTCTGCTTATGCCCATGACCTAGTCTCAAGGCGAAACATGGATAAAAAGAGCAAAGAGCGAGACCGAACGGCTTGTTAAATTGTAATAAATAAGAATGGAACTGAATGCAACTCTCCACCATTTTGGTCGAATATTAATGATTATTCAATAAAATAAACCTGGTCGAGTAAAGACGCCAATTTGCGCTTTTTAGTGTGGGTGAATCCTTCCACAATTATTGGAAAAGGGCTTGAATCCAATTGAACCTATGCATTTGCGCAAGAAACGTTATTGGATAACGGGCGCTTAATTGAAGTCCCCGCATAACTTAACTCAATTGCACCACACGAGGAAAGGGATGTTTGAAGGGCCAACGTTCATTCTATATTCTCCGCACCTTTAGGAAATTGTGTCCGTTGGACGTTTCATCCGGATTCTTATGTGGAAATTTCATCATTAGCATGGAATCTGGGCATTGTTGGATGGTGAAAATGGTGCCATAAGGTAGTAGTGGCGGACATCAATACCAGACGCTATTGATATGTTGAGTCAAGAGCGAAAGCTACGTTCCAGACAAAGTAACGCGGATAAAGATGAGACGGCGAACCCTGTCGGATGGTGATTCCTGTGCATAAACTTTGTATTTCTGTAAATGACGTGCATATTGTGACGGCGCAGTTGGCTCAATATTGGGTCGGAGTTCTGCATGGAATACATCACTCTACAACCCTATTCCGGACAATAGCGGTAATATGTCCATCCTCCTTCATATAGGCTCCAGCCAAGGTTGGGTATCTATGCAGAACGAGATCTCGCGGGGTAATGTTTTGATTAGAGTGAAGAGGTAGGTGTGCGATCGGCCATCTGCTTCCTTATTGCAGTACTGCTAATCTTGGAAGCAAATTCGTCCGATGTAGAAGTGGTCTCGAGACCAGCTTGCGCGTCGAGCACATCGACTTCATAGACTTCAAGTGCCTTCCAACCCTTTTCGACTCTTTTATCGTTCACTGCTTGTCCACCTGACCTAGTTTCTCCGGATACAACGAGTGCGGTTACCGTTTCATCAGTGATAGTGGGCCCATAAGGATCTTGAATTTCAACACACTCAATGGTGATGGAGCAAGCATTGAGTTTCGTATGTATAGCCCGACCAGTCGAATTTTCCACAGGAACTGTTTGAATAGCTTCCTCGCCGGAAGTTTGTGCGAAAGACAGAATCGAGGTAAGAAACTCAGCAACATCATTTTGTCGTTCTTCCCAACTCTGCAAATATTCGGAATATTTTTTGTTCTTCAACAATTCATCCCCTGTAATACCGATGATCAATCTCCGGGAAGGGTCCTGAGAACTGGCGGCTGGTTGTAGTAAAAGTGCAGTGGCCGTAAGCAAAAGCTTGTGCCCCGCATGAAGGTGATCAAACGTACCACCTACTGCTACCACAGTATGAGAGGTTGAAGGATTTGGTTGGATGGACTGGGAAATAGTTTTAACCATGCTCACTCCGCCACCGACCATTTGAAGTTCTGCATGTAAAGGAGGACTAATTCTACTTGCGAATTGTAGAAAGTCTCCAAGCAAATTCTGTCCTCCCTCGCCTTCCACTGAGAATATCTTATTCCAATGACGTCGCGTACTTGCAAATAAAGGGAGTTCAACGATGGGCCCACCAGCCAAAACCTCAAGACTTACATCACGTCCAGAGTTCGTCTGATTGAGAAAACGAGTGGAATCGTAATCCAGTAAAACAATGTGGAAATCCACAGCTCCAGGTAACTTGGATGTAATATTGACCCCTTCCTTGGCGCAAATAGAACAAATCAAGCTGTAAACACCAGCCAGTAACTTCTCTGCCTCATTGTAAATTTGGGATCTTGGGGCTTTCAGTCGGCCATGGAAATTTGAAGAAGCGAGCGCGATTGTAAGCTTGGTACTGGATGAGGAAGTTTTGAGACTTGAAAGAACTGCAGATATTGATGAGTAGTAAGCCGCACCGAGTGTAGCAGCTGTAGCTGGTGCGGGGTGTTGAGGGAGTAGAAGTAGGGATTGTGACATGATCGACAACTAGGTATATCGCCAGCACAATAAATTCCCTCGGTGCAGGTGAAGCTGAATTGCTATGATCAATTAATGAGAGAGTTAATATTCCCTTGAGATAGAGGCAATAGGAGCAAAGAGTAAACAAGAACAAGAACAAGAACAAACTTGTAGGAGGGTTGTTCAGATATACGAGAGCAGACAGTACAGAGTACAGTTGGTACAGATAAAAAGTGTTAGGTTGGTCTGGTGGTGTCTGGTGTCTGGTGTCTGGTCGCTGGTCGGTACTCAAGTACAGGCTAATAAGTTTAAACCAGCCTTGTCGGGATGTTTAGGCTCTTTTTCACTCACCAATACCTTAAATCTTTAGCGGTCTAATCAGATCAAAGCCCCACGATCATTATCCTCTGTGCCAATTACACTTCCGGCCTTTTCTATCCCACCTTCTCTTCTCCCACCCATTGGGCAGTCTGCGCATTCAGAGTCAGTCTCACTTCGAGCAGGCGGGAAAAGCAAGCCACTCGTTGCTGACATCGAATTAGATCCCCTGCGCCATGCCATTTGATTCTTTTAATATTCACTCAAATTCTCGCTCTTCTTCATCGCAACAGAATGCGATACCTGGAACTTCAACCACAGGAGGTATATTACAAGCTGCTGCAAATCTAGGTAGTTTTGGTATGCCTTCATTGAATTCTGGCACAGGACAATCAGCACCACCAACAACATTTGGTTTACCCCATCCAAATTCTTCTATGACGACCAATATAAACAATCCCTCAATGAATCAATCCCAACAACACGAAACACCAAGGCGAACTCGACACGCGGACGAGCTGCATTCAAGTATGTCTGCGCAACGAGGTACTTTATCTCCAAGAGATTATGGTGCAAGTGGTCCACGTATAGCCCTAGAGCAAGCCACTCCTGACATATCCCAATATCCTGGTGCTTTACAGCCAGGTAGACCAGGTCCGTTTTCCACAAACACAGCACCTTCATTACCTACAATATCACAAGATCAGTACTCAAACCCCTCGCGAACCACAGGTCTTTCGCATAATCATACTCGATCAAGCCCAGCGGCGGGATTTGACAGCCAAGGTTTTGCAACATTTCAAGCGACCACGCCGGGAGGTTCTGAGCAAAATCAATTCTCCTCTCCGACACAAAAGTATACACCACAGAATTCACAAAGGACTGTATCCAATACCCCGCTAGGCCTTGCAGACATTCGACCACGCGCAGACTCGTCACTTGCCGAAGGCCTACCTGGCGCCAACCCGTATTCATATGATGGTACCAGCGCGACGCCTACCAACAGCAACTATCTCGCACCGTGGGCTCTTTATGCGTTCGATTGGTGTAAATGGCCTGCGCAAAACAACGATGCCGGGAAAGTCGCTATAGGAAGTTATTTAGAGGACGGTCATAACTTTGTATGTTTCTCGGTTTCATTGTAGCTGGGGGATGTATGCGTTTGCCAATACTAATATTTCCTGTCAGATTCAAATTCTCGATTCGCAAATCGTACCTACTCAGTCCGAATCCTATGTGCCTGGTGCCCCAAAATATGGTCTTGAATTTACAAAGATCGCTGAAGCAACACATTCATATCCTGTGACTCGACTCCTATGGGAACCACCTTCATCTCAAAAACAATCTACAGATTTGTTGGCTACTTCTGGTGACCATTTGAGATTGTGGTCCCTCCCATCTGAAACTCCAGTTGCATCTCCCAGCAACACTATCGGGGGACGTTCTTCCAATACTGGCCGAGACCTACCTCCCAGTAAACTTACACCACTAGCCTTACTTTCTAACTCCAAGACACCGGAGCATACCGCTCCTTTGACCTCTTTGGATTGGAACACTGTGTCACCCAGTTTAATTATTACTTCAAGCATAGATACTACATGCACTATATGGGACATTCCCACATTAACGGCCAAAACCCAATTGATTGCACATGACAAAGAAGTCTTCGATGTCAGATTTTGTGCGAATAGTGTGGATGTTTTTGTTAGTTGTGGAGCTGATGGTAGCGTAAGAATGTTTGACCTTCGAAGTCTGGAACATAGTACTATCATTTATGAGCCGACGTCAAAGGATGATAAAGGTACGGATTTCAAACTTGGTTTTAGGGATTTCACTAATATTATACTTGCAGATTTGAGCCCTGGTGGGGGCAGAATAAGTCCAACTTTAGCCCAGCAAACCATGTCCTATGCGCCCCCTCTACTACGACTAGCTGCATCACCACATGATACTCATCTTCTTGCTACTTTCTCACAAGATTCTAACATCATTCGTATTTTGGATGTTCGACAGCCTGGACAAGCATTACTTGAGTTACAAGGTCATTCCGCAGCTATAAATTGCATAGAATGGTCTCCATCTCGGAGGGGCACCCTTGCTTCTGGTGCTGATGATTCTTTAGTTCTTATCTGGGATCTACTAAGCCAAAATACTAGCATTCCTGCGGGGCCTAGCATGAATGGTGCACCGACCCCAGATAATTCCAGAGGGCCTTCTGCTAGTTGGCAATGTGATTATGAAGTGGGAAACATAAGCTGGGCACCTCGAAGCAATTTGAACAATAATGGGAATGGCGACTGGCTGGGAGTAAGCGGAGGTAGGGGTATTTGGGGCGTGAAGCTGTGATGATTTTGATGGGGTTTCAAGGCAGCTTTGAGATATGAGCGTAACTTTATCGCATATCAAAAGCCAGGAGCTTGGTTTTCTGGAGATCGCATCTACAATATCCGAGTATTTATGATATTATACTCAGTGGGGTTTATGTATGATAGGAGTGAGGTGACTGGTTATTTGAAAACGCAAATACGAACAAAGTCACATAGCCGAAACTGAATCGCTCACAAGGGGATTCGAACTTTTCATCAATCAATGGCTCGCTCTCTGATGAGATATTCGAACACGATTGGTTGATATTATAATATTGGCATCTTTTTCGACGCTCCCAACCATTAATACTGCCTTCCTTCACATTTTACGAGCGCTCAGGTCTTCCAATGCTTTTACAACACTTTCCAAACTATTATAGTTATGATCAAATACAATGGGCTTCACGAGACCTGTTTCCAACATCTCATTGGGCCCGTTCCATGGTTGCAATGTCGCTTCTGGAGTCGGGTCACCTGTCTCTCCAAAAACACTGCAATCAAAAACTCCACCCCGAACAATCCATGCTATGGGTGCTTGCTTACGTAGCCAATGATCTTCGAATGCTTTAAAAGAACTTTATTCATAGCTACCTTTTCTAGATTTCTTTCTCTGCCCGCGAACATAACGGTCAGTATGCGCCCTTCATGGCTTAAGCACTTCAGACTCGAATCGACTAGTCCTACCAAGTCGAAAACCAAATCAACACCTTTACCACCCGTTTGCTCCAAGCAGGTCTTCCACCATTTTTGGCTTCCAGAATTGTCCACACATTGATGAGCACCAAATATGCGTGCCACTTCTAGTTTCTCCTTTATACAAGCAGTTGCTATAACTTTTACTTCAAATGCTTTGGTATCTGTACAGGCATAATCTCAGCCCTCCAGCCGTCGCATGCATGAGTACTATCCCCCTCCTCAAATCCTCTCTGGTTGCAAATGCATCATAGCTAACAAGCGGCATAGCACCGAAACTTGCGGAAGCTTGAAATTTCATTCTTCTAGAATGTGGTGTGTTAAAGGATATCATTGATGCAAAGGATCCTCAACGTCATACACGTGATCACTCAGCGAATATCGACTGCCTTTAGACACTGAAATTACGTGGTTGGGAACTCGAGGTAAAGTATGAAGGTGGTATTAGAGAAGATTTGTTATTTTGGTGTTTACCACGAGCCTATGAAAACTTCTCGTGGATGAGTGCTCGTTTTTTTTAGCCAAACCTCGAGTATCAAGTAGAATTATAGTTTCTGTATAGATCAATTCCCAGGGCAAGAAGAGATAAGTGAAATGTGCATGAGATGATATGAGCAACAGGAATGTATAATTCAGAATCACACTCGGCATTCAATCATATAAAAAAAAGCCACAAAACTTACTCCAGCTGTTCAATTTGTCAATACGGCTTTTAACTCTCCAGACGGAAAAGTACCGGAAAGTAGGGTCAAATCATCTGCATGCATATGGATTTGAATAAGTATTTCCTTCTCCTTAGGATAAGGAGTCGGAATGCTTGAGTGAGAGATCTTTAGAATTCTGTTTCACTGGTCCCGCAGTAACAAATGTTCATTTAGCATTTTGATATCAACTTTACAATCTTTTCCATGAGAATTCCCAGGTCCAATTGGCTTAGGTAATTTGATGTGAGCTTGTTCTACGCCTAAATTGGTTAGATCCCTCGACATGTCGGGAAGGCTGAGGCCATTTTAAACAAAGGTTAGCTTGCCTCGCCCGGATTGTACTTTATCCATTGGCCTTGAGATTTATCTCTTTAGAAAAAATCTACAAATACCATTCATTCCTCCTTCGAATGCACATTTTCTTCTTTCAACCTTTGTATTAAAATGTCTACTTCAAACTTACTAAATAATTCCTTTGATGAGAGCGACGAAGAGGACGATAATTTCAATCCCCAACCTGCGGATCTTTCTGACAACGAAGATGAAGACCGCAATACAAGTAGTGCGAAAAGACGAAATGAAACTTCGCGTCATCAAGTAGGAGATGAAGATGGCTCTGAGGATGAATCTGCCCAAGCGAGTGGGCGGAAAACCAACTCAGGCGGTGCTGCTGATGATGAGGAGGAAGATGATGAAGGCGAAGGCGATGATACTGCTGCAGGCGCCCATGATGATGATGATGATGAGGAAGAAGATGAGGAAGAGGAAGAAGATGATGACGAAGAGGAAATTACGGTGAGCATTTCTTAGTTGCACATAAATTCTCACTTACTATTCCCCCACGGCATATCTACCAGAACTTCCCACCTAATGGCAAACTATAGGGACACCGCCGTAAACGTCGCAGAGACCGTCGCAATGTTTTCCTCGATGTTGAAGCCGAAGTGGATGAAGATGAGGATGAAAATGAAGATGACGAGGATGAATTGAACGAAATGAAGGATACTTTCATTGCAGACACACACCCAGATGATATGGCAGACCTTCCAGATGGTGGTGAGACAGATGACAGGCGTCACCGAGATTTGGATAGGAGACGTGAAATGGAGGCAAGTCTTGATGCGGAAAAGCAAGCCGAAATTTTGCGACAACGATATGCGAACAAAGGTCGCTCCTCAAGGGGCAGTGGAGAATCAGCGGTCGTTCCAAAACGTCTCTTACTTCCTAGTGTCGATGATCCTAGTATCTGGGCTGTAAGATGTAAAGAAGGAAAAGAAAGAGAGGCCGTTTTCTCGATCATGAAGCGCATCGAAGAGAGAACTGGTACCAAAGAAGAACTTGCGATTACTTGCGCTTTTGAACGTGGTGGAACGCAATCTACAATGAAAGGCTTCATTTACGTCGAAGCCCAACGACAAGCCGATATTTTGACTGCTATGGATGGCCTTATGAATGTCTATCCTCGAACTAAAATGCAGCTAGTCGAGATTAAGGAAATGCCAGACCTTCTCAGGGTTACGAAAAGTCCAACTGTAGAGGTTGGAGCTTATGTACGACTTAGGCGTCCAGCAAAATATGCTGGTGATCTTGCCCAGGTTATGGAAGTTACCGATACTGGCCTTGAATTACGTGTCAGATATGTACCTCGTCTCGATTATGGTCTTCATGAGGATACCAATGTAGTAGACGGAAAGAGAAAGCGTCCAGTGGCTGGACCGCGCCCGCCCCAACGGCTCTTCAGTGAAGCCGAAGCCAAGAAACGACATGCAAAACATTTGCAAGGCCGACCCGACACGAAGACCTGGAACTACTTTAATGAGGAATATATCAATGGGTATTGCGAGAAGGAGGTCAAAATCCAAGCACTTATCACTAAAGATGTCAATCCAACCCTCGAGGAAGTTACAAGATTTGCCTCGGGTGCTGAAGATGGAACCGAGAACTTGGATCTAAATGCTCTTGCTGCTAGCTTGAAAGCAAGCACGGCCAATGCTTCTTATCTACCAGGCGATGTTATTGAAGTTTACGAGGGTGAACAGAAAGGTGTCGTTGGTAAAGCAGTATCTGTTACAGGTGATATTGTCACGATGGCTGTGTCTGAAGGAGCATTGAAGGGTCAAACCATCGAAATCCCTATCAAGGGTCTACGCAAACGTTTCCGTGAGGGTGATCACGTCAAAGTTATTGGTGGAAGTAGATTTAGGGATGAAGTGGGTATGGTCGTCAAGATAATTGAAGATCGTGTCACTTTGTTGAGTGATCAAGGTAACAATGAGATCACCGTTTTCAGCAAAGATCTTCGAGAGGCGAGCGATTCTGGTGGCAGTGGCGCTTTAGGAAAGTACGAGCTATGGGACTTGGTTCAATTAGATCCATCTACTGTTGGTTGTATTATCAAAGTTGACCGCGAGTCACTTGTCGTTCTTGATCAGAATGGCTCTAACCGGACAGTTATTCCATCTCAAATCTCCAACAAACTTGAAAAGCGAAGAAATGCAGTGGCAACAGATCGTAATGGTGCCGAGATCAAGATGGAGGATGGTGTGAAGGAATTTGGAGGAGAAGGTAGAGCTGGCAAGATTCTACACATCCATCGCGCCTATCTTTTCTTGAAGAGCTCGGAACTGACTGAGAATGCCGGTGTATTCGTTGCGCGAACAACTAGCGTTCAAAGCGTCTCTGCTAAGGGAGGACGCATCGCTGGGAATGCCTCATCTTCACCGGATCTCAGCTCTATGAACCCAGCAATGAAGCTGAATCCGAAAAATAATGGCCAGATGCTTCCACCAAAATCATTTGGCCGTGATAAGTCTATTGGACAGACGGTGACAATTCGAAAAGGTCCATACAAGGGTTTACTCGGCATTGTTAAAGATACCACAGACACCAATGCCAGGGTAGAACTGCACACAAAGAGCAAGGTAATCAGTGTTCCAAAGGACTGTTTGGGATTCAAGGATAAGGTTAGTGGTGCATCGATAGATCCAAGCGGTTTCAGAGGTGGTCCTGGTGGTGGTAGGGGAGGAGGAGCTCCAAGAGGGCGTGGTGGTTTTGGAGGTGCGACCCCTGGTCCAGGTTGGGATGCTGGTGCGGGTGGACGAACACCAATGCCTGGTGGCCTTCCTGAGCGTACTCCAGCTTGGGGGAGAAGTAAGTTAATCGCGTCTTATCTTCTGCAATTTACTAACATTTTTAGCTCCTCACGGTGGGGGCCAAGGTGGACGAACACCTGCCTGGAAGTCTGGAGCCACTGATGGTGGGCGTACACCTGGTTGGGCGAATGATGGATCTCGGACCGTTTATGCAAATGACGGTAGCCGGACAGCCTATGGAGGTGGCAATAGGACTCCTGCTTGGTCATCTGGTGCTAAAACTCCAGCTTATGGCTTATCAGATAATTTTGGATCTAAAACTCCCGCATATGGCGGTAGTGGTAGCTCTGGAGATGCATGGGGCTCAAAGACTCCAGCCTATCAACCAAATAATTCAAACGACAATTGGAACTCTGGCCCATCCAACAACAACAATTGGGGTTCGGCTTACGATGCTCCAACCCCTGGCGGTCCTTTATCGGCACCTACTCCGGCTGCAATGAATGCTCCGACTCCAGGTGGATATTCCGCTCCAACACCAGCTGCCATGAACGCCCCAACGCCCGGAGCTTATTCAGCCCCAACTCCAGCTCCGGGTTATTGGGGTGCTCCAACACCTCAAGCAATGGATGCACCTACACCAGGACAAGGATATTATGCGGGAGCTCCCACACCTGGTGCATATGCAGCGGAGACACCAGCAGGTAATTGGCAGGAGGATGGACCTAGATACGTGGATTAATGGTGATAATCTGCACGGACCGATAGATACACCTGCGTCGGAGGAACTTTATTGGTTTTAAAACGGAGCGATGGAGTTATTTTTGTTCTCATTTCCTTTTCTGAGCTTGGTTCCTTTATTTGAGATGTTTTAACAGAATGGTCACAATGGGAGCCGTTTTTTTTTGTGGGTAGAAAAGTGCATGCACGCATGCGAGATATCAAAAATCGCAATCTAAAGCACAATTGTTCATCAAAAGGTCATCCACTTACTATCCCGTCTCTGAAATTCTTCTTCTCACTACCATTACAAGTATTTGAACTCCATTCCTCTGAATTTTCAACAGTAAACTCCCACTCCGAGCCATAATCGATTATCCACGTAATCTCCTAATCCCCATCATTTAACTCCTGGTGCCTCCAAGAGGCGGGAATTAGAGGAAAATCCCTGGAAAATCCCTGGGAAATAACGATTGCCGCGTGTTTTGTGCTTGCTAGGGTTGAAGTGGCGGGATTTGGCTATGTGGGTTTGGAGGCTGGTGGTTGCTGGTGTTGGATTGGTGGGAAGGAGTTAGGGGTCATAATGGGTCGATGGATGTGGTAAAGTGGTGAGGTGATTGGAACGGAGGAGGTGGTCAACCTTGATAGTCAGATGGATGTGGATAGAGTTATGATATAGTAGGGATTTGTAATTGGGATGGGATTACAAGAGTGGATATGAGTATGTATGTATCTTTGTCAAATGATAGGTTTGATGTCTTAAGTCTTTTAATAGTAGTCTTTCTAAATCGAGGGTCTATCAAAAAGTTACAGACCCTTTACTTCCATCCACCCGGAATGCTCAACTTCTCGATAGGTAGGTATCCAATTTGATTACAAACGTCTAGATGAAGCTATTCCCAAAAAATGCATTTAAGCCGTGTGTGCGTGTTTCTCTCATTCTTGTGTCAAGTACATCACTGGAAAAGCAGGGAAGAAATCCTAATTCGGTAAAAATGATAGAAAAGGATCTCAAAAAGACCTCTTTCTGTCAAGAAGAAGCGCAAAGGTAGGTAGTATAAAATTGTTGCTTTAGAATAAGGTTCAGTGGTCAACGTTGCGTTACGAATTAGCGAGTCCTAGGATGTCACTGGACTGGATGATCCCCATGTTTATCTGGGTACTTATCGGTAGTTAAACTTATTAACCCTAAGTCATTGCAGATATACTTTTGATTTAGTCTCCATAGGTATCCCGAGTACATAATCTTATCTCGTCGCATCTGAAACTACTGTGCGTGTATCAACGTAGCATCCTTCACAGATCATGAATGACGAATCGATCTAGATACAAGGTCGGGAAAGCTTAATGTCGAAAGTGGGAGTATATACCGACATTCTAGTTCCATGGTACAAATGTGTAGTGCTCTTATGCTTCAGGTCCCATCTACCGTCTTTGTACTCCTCGTATCTCGTATCCGTCAATATTGTGCCTTCCTATTTCTTCATAGTACTATCAAAGTTACTATCTATCATTATGCACTCCTGCATCCCAGTCATGCCACGAGGGAACAATATCACGTTTCTCCACGGTACTGTAAGCACCTTCCGGAAGCGCTGGGGATTTGCTAGTAAGGGTGGCACGGTGAAGATTTAAGTTACTGGGTTACTGGGTATGACAAAGGATGGAAGAGGAATAGTTCGCGAAGAGCAAAAGAATGAGGAAGGACGGCGACATCGGAGTTTCCTGTTCTAAATGAAAAAAATTGGTTGAGAGATCTATTTGGAAATGTTTCCCGCGGTGCTACGCATTAGGTGGTAGAAGGGGGATTGAATTGGGACATGAGTGGCATGATTATCGTTCTGTATGGTGTGCCGATACCAATACAAACGAGATCTGCGAGTGATGATCGAGAGGAGATTGCAAAACTTGCTGATATACAAACATACCGAGTAGCAATCTTACTAGGAGTGGATGTTTGATGCTGAAAAGAAAACGTGGGATGGCAGTTGTGATTTTAGTCGTCAATATGATTGTGACAGTGATTTAAGGCTTGAGAGGGGGAATTGGCAATATTGGCAATTGATAGCTTATAGGAAATCGATAATTCCATTCCACTTCCAAGCAATTCATTCCAAACCGTTTGTGCTGTGAACGAATGAGATGCCAGAGAAAGTTGTAACCTGGAAGTCTTGTCATCTTCTTGTCACTTCTCTCTCGTTATCACGGGAAGACACACTGATGCTCCGTACATACCAACCGTTCACCGATATGACATGAATATTAACATTTTTGCGGGGAGTTAGGTATTAACCTTGAATTGACAAAGTCGTAATTTGAGCTAATTATCTGGTATGTACTCCGTCAGACTAGCTATTATCATTCTCGTCTCCCGGATGTATTTGGTTCAATTTAAACTTTCTGCTACCTACCTTCTTGTATATAATTACCTATTTTACTCCTTTATCAGCTCTCATTGTTACCTCGCTTGAGTCTCGAGATAATTAAGGTTTAGTAATCTGCAGGTTGGAGGTGCTTGATTGAGGGCTTCTTTTGTCATCGTCAGCTCCAAGAAATTTCAATTCGTAATTCGTAATTCGTCATTCATCGATTGATTCAGAAACCGCTGTGCATACTCCGTACAGGACCGGTGAACTAAGTCCTAGGTACTGTACCTTTTTCTTACATTTGTTGATGTTTCTACCAATTTCTACTATATACGGAGTACTTGGTACAACACATACATTGCGTACGCTACATACAACTACGTATACATACATTATATACATTACCTATATACAATAATAATCCTTTTCTTCCCTCATAATTTCAACTCATCTCGCTCATCTCACTCATCTCATTCATACATCTCTAAATACTGTAGCTCTTATACCTTGGTAGGTAGACTATCTATCCTATCTTGCTTGCTCCCCTGCCACCCTGTTCCCTTGGCTGCCGTCTCAAGTCTCAACCTATGAAATCCGCCAAATTATTTTAGATCGCATAAATTAAGCTTTCTCATCTAGTGCATGGAAATTGAAACAGTAACGGACGAATATCCCGACATCAATCTGAAATAGGAAGCTCATCTCATCAACCCATTAATATTCATACAAACAATACACACCACTTCCGCCCGTGATTATACTGAGTAAGTGACGGTCAGTCCAACCCAAGAAACTTGATCATTTCTAATTGATCATTTAGCCTCTGCTTTCCTAAATCTATCATAGTTCACCAAGAGATAGGAATGCTTTAATGCGTGCGAGCATTACCAAATGATCAGTCAGGATATCATCATCGAATAAGAGTCAGACGTCAAGAAAAACATTTTCAAAAGCACATTTGACATCTCATCGTATCCAACCATATCTCCGGGCACAATCTCCAAGATTGCAACGAGTCTATTTTGGTGTGGTCATAAGGACATAAACCTTCCTCTTTTCTCTTTAAAATCCCATTCCACCTTCCAAGTTAGAGGTCCTGCTCGATAAAGAAGAGCAAACGAGTTTCCCTTTCTTTTAACGAAGAGTCGATCAAATGGAGAACAGCGACAAATATTTGCATGGTCGATTGGATCCTGGTATCGAATCGACTTTGCAGTTGGTCGAGGGAGTAGAAAGTCCAGATATGAGTAAATTCTTTTCCTCCCAGGAAGTACCGTCCCCCAAATCATCTCAACCAAAACGTGCTGTATTCCAGGGTATGTAGTTTTCTCTGTTGCGTTGTACTTGCTTGGTGTTCTTGGCTTTCGAGCTGCCTCTTTCCTTTGAGCGAAATGACAAGGTCTTCCAAAGGTCTTCCAATGAAGCATGGATCGTCATGACGGTCCCAATTTTGAAGAATGATAGCTGATAGTGATGCTCCCCAACTCTAGCTATCAGATCTTCCAATGACACTCAACTCAACTTAACTCACCTTCCGGTTGAGCTTCTTCGTCAAATTGCTTCATATCTTTCGCCTTGCGACTTGACGAAATTAGGCAAATCATGTAAAACATTGTTTGAAGTGGCAAAAACTGATTCCCTCTGGCGACGCCTCGTACAAGAGAACGTTCCCGGTGTCAACCTTGATTCTCCTGCACCATGTCAGTCTTTTAAGGAGCTTTATAAATCTCATGATCCTCATTGGTTCCTTACGAAGAACAAGTTATGGTTCAGCGATTCTCGGAATTACGGACAAATATTGATTTCCAAGTACCACCCCGAGACTGGTTCTATCGGATTATACAGACTCATAACAGAAAAGTTACCGCCTCATTTTTTTGCGTGGAAGGACGATATCTCAGTCATCGTTCATTGTTTTGAACCTAGGGTATATTTGTCTCAGTATTGTCTGCGATTAGATGTCAATTCTTATTCTCATCGTTCCCTATCGGATCTGGGCGAGGCTGAGCGCAGGCTCAAGGGTGAGCTACCTTTGGTGAGGAGTGATGATCCTGGCTCTCGCGCCTTTACAAATTTCATACTGGCAAAATCGTTGGTAGGTAGAAACCTCGCCAACGCACCGCAGGAGGGTAAATGGCCACCACCGAATGTACCAGCAAAATCCCGAGTAGATCTTTCTGCCGTCTGTGATCAGTCTTCTACAACTACATGGGGTCGACCCGAAGATCGTTCTCAAATCAATGAGCAATCTTTTCGAACTAGATTCTGGTTGGAGATGAATGGTCAGGTACGAATGGGAGAAGATATCCAAACATGGTCAACTCTTGACTTTGGATTATACACACCGACAGAGGATAAGCCTTTCAGAGGTATTTTTGTAAGTTTATATAAGTTTCATATTCATTTTCTCTGTTCATGTTGACCCTGGACTTTCACATCAATGCTCGCAACAATCGATCGGGAAGTTTGCCTACTTCATTAAATCTTTCAATATCCTATTTAATCCCGCAGCTTTCAACGCCTTTTCTATGCCTTTATCCATCTACATTTTATAACCATTTATCATGTCTTATCAACAAGAAATAGGCCAGGGTCTCTAACACCCCGAAGTTCCCCAAGAACGAGAGATTCTTGATACTCAAACTTATTTCATATTTCGATTTGTTCTAGGGCACTAAATCCGTCTAGATCAAATCTATCTAAAATGATTCAAGTAGTATCAAGAATTCATAGTTCACGAATGTTGAAAGCTTCAATTCCAGCTATTCACACGCTAGGTTTAGCAAAATTATCATCAAAGAAGCATCCCTAATCATCTGCTGACTCAAATCACAATTCTAGGTCGGGGATTATTCAGGTCATGGTTGTGAATATTTACTCCTAGACCAACGAGATGGATTTCAGAAAAATGACGAACCAAATATATTGGAACGAAAAGACGAAACACCTGAAGTATGGGAAGCGAAGAAAAGACATGCAAAGATTTACAAAGGCTCTCTGTGCGCTATTAAATTGACTGGAGATCCAAACATACCTCGAGGTCAAATTTCATGGATCGCCGATGATATTAGTGACAATGGATTAGTTCGTCATGGGGAGCAAGCATGGCCTGGTGCAAGAATTGTAAAGAGCCGTGGTCAAATTGCTAATCAAGGATATCGAAACTGTATGTATTCCTTCTTCAAGAATTATTCCATAAGGCCTCATACTGACTGATGGCAGCTAAATTCATCGAAACGGAACTCATAATGATTTCTCATGATGTACTGGCACAACACTGGTTACCGTTCGGACATATATCGTTCTTTCACCGAGTTAACATTGATGATTTTATTAAACCAGGAATGGGGGAGACCAAAGTTTGAGAATAAATGAGAGGAGGGAGGAGATTTGAACAATTTGGAAGATGGATGATGGAAGCAGATGATTTTATTGATCAATAATACCTACATGGACATGTAATGGACGGAAATCGCACACCAAATTGAACATTTAGTACGGGCCCGAATGAAGTCTGAAAGAGAGTATTTGATAGCCAAATCTGGATGGACATGAAAGAGAGCTATAATCTGGGAAGAGATTTATCATCAGAAAATCAGGGAGAGTGAAGAATGTTGATTGACAGGTTTGATTTGATTGATCAAAGGTACCGGCAGGAGTTTTAACATGATGGATGGATGCATGTAGGATGGATGGGATGGGAGGATGGTAGGTTGGGATGGGTATTTTATCTATCTATTTTAGGTTTATTCCATTTTTATTTTATTTTTGAGTATACCTAGTTGATACTTAGCTTTTTTATATAAGTTTGTTCTATTATAATCAGTCACTCAATTATATATGCCTACACTACAGAAGTATAATCATAATTCCTTTCTTCCCTTCTTTTGTTTCTTTGTTTCTAGAACTACAGAGTAAAACACTCTTCTTTATCTATTCCCCACACCCACATGATACTTAGCACCCCACATATATCCCAACAATTCCCCAACCACAAATAATCACCCCACTCCATTGTCTCATTACTCATTTCTTATTACTCATCACCCTTACCTAGGTATCAACCATTCCCCATCTCGCATGAACAAAGACCTAGTGTAAAACTGAACTGCCCAATTTATAAATCAACACAAATCAGGATCCGTGGTGTAGTGGTTATCACGTCCGCCTTACAATCTCAATCCTATTATGATAGGATTGATTCTATCGCGGCAGGTCCCCGGTTCGACCCCGGGCGGATTCAATTTTTTTGTTTTTGTTTCGAGGATGTTTTTGGGGGATTGTGGTTGGTTGGTTGGTGCGATGTGATGTGATTTTTTTTTTGGGTTTGTTAGGGATGGAATTAGGTGTGGTGTGTGTTTTGCGGAGGTGATGGATGCGTGGATTTTAGTAGTTTGTTTGGACTGGAAAATCGGATGGATGGTCTTGTGGGCTTGTTTTGACGGATGGACTTTGAGACGGGGGATTGGATTTGATTGGTAGGTGTCTTGGGGGAGGTAGTTAGGTAGTGCTAGTGGTGCTTTTTATATGGGTTAAGAGATTATATTGGATGCAGAATTTTCTATTCATTTATATGGTTTGTTTGGGCTAGGTATTCAAATGCATTTGCATGTTCTAAGGGTTTTCGAGTATTCAGTCTGGGTTTCTTGTAATCTTGTAAAATCATTTGGTAAGGCCACCACCACCCTCAGCTTTTATTTTCGAACTGTAGTTCTGACTGACTCTTGGATACGATCCCTTAATGGGAGTAGTGAAATACTCTATATATATAAATGGTTTCTCACTTGTATCCATTGGAAAGTTTCAATCCGGAAGCCAAGTCTTGAAACTCGTCTTCTCTTTTCTTCTCTTTTTTTAAATCTATTTGTTAATTAATACCTGTTATTGTCCATCTTGATTTGGAATATGATATGGATAAGTGTCTACTTCCGAGAGCAACATATATATCCTTTCTTAGGGTAGTTTACTCGTAATCCCCCGCCAATATTTCACTTCCAACTCTTTGTTCTATGTACTTTCTCTCCTGGTTTCATGAGTTTGCCATCATCATCTATTTGATCCGCGCTTCTGCGGATACCTCGATCGGGTAGAAGCATTGAAACGGTACGTACTAGTGATTGATGCTAGTAGTGGTATTCAAGCCAGCTGTTCAATTCCCTTCCTCGATTAGATCAACCCATATGTCGGGATTCTACTATATGCACGTAAAACATTTTTGAGGCGACTTCATATTTTCTCACTAGTTCACGATGAGCCGGTATTAACCTGTTTTCAATGCGACAGTTTACCGTACAGAGTGTAATGTCCCTCGTAGACCTGATCCTCCGATGTCATCCAATTCGCTGTTCCCCACAAGTGTCCTTAATTATCACAGGCCCAGTATACACTCCTTTTGGTGAAAATGAGGGGTCCGTAGAACAAGATTTCGTTCTTGATATTCCTTTGCTCGTGTATAATGGTGTGTGCATTTGATGCAGTACTACCTTTTGATCAGAACAGAAGTCCCAAAGACATCTTCCTTTGCCATGAGGTAAATACTCTTAACCATTAGCATTTCGTGTTTTATGGTATTGATCAAAAGTAGACCCTAATTAAGGGAGCTAGAATTACTTCGTATGTTTACCGTTCTTCAGATGTTGAGAGTCTCGTTTTTTATCATTTGCCTAATGAATATCTGTGCATGATGCTCTTCCTATATAAACTTGAGGCTTCCAGGAGGTCCTTTCAGGAAGAAATTGAAATCCGTTAGGGTAAACCATGATTACTCCGGACACCTTGAACCCATTCTGGGAGGCAAATTAGAAGATGGCTTCACCAAGCAAAGCGGAACAGCTAGAGCCTACACTGGAGCTTCCAACGACGGGCAGCGAATCCGCTGTGAAAGACTCTTCAGGCAGTGAGATAGATGAGAAGGAGATAAAGAAGTGGTATTTGAACACATACGAACGTGGCTCGAAAAGTCCTATGGAGGAGTCTCTCACAGCACATTGGGATCTCCCAGTCAGCGATACAGATGTGAAAAAGATGAAAATCGGGCTTAGATCTCGTAACACGGACGACAGGTGGGTCATGCTGATGGAAGATCCGGATGAAAATGGTAACATATCTCTCTACATCCTTCGAAACTGGTTATAGGAGAATTGCTACGTACTTCACATTATTCCGAAACCAATTTACGATGATGATGGGTGCAAAGATTCAAAGCATCATCTGGGAAGGGAATAAATCGTGGTTGCAATGCAACGCAGAGCGAGCCAAGCAGGAAGCCATGATTTTATCCAGAATATTCCTCCGCTGCGAATTTGACACACTGCTATACTACCCGTCGTCGGTGTTAGGAGATTCTACTGCCTATGAGAAGCTGGACGCGGAATAGGTTACTACTCCCCCCCAAAAGGCTTATCCAGCAAGTGTGGAAGAATTCTATCATATCAAAGTTGTTTCCAGTATCTTCAGCCAAGATAGTAGCCGAGACGAGAGATCTTTGCTTCGCTCCTCGAATGCAACAGTCGTTTCTGCTTCTTCAAACAAAGAAGTATGTGAGTTTATTGTATAAGAGTATGTGTTTCTTAAGCGTATGAAAATAATCAACCCCGATGATGGAAGTAAACTAAAGCTAAAGAGAGAAGATCGTATCTGAGAACCTGGCAACTCACTGAGCACCTGATCGGGTTCCAGCATCCTGATGTGATCTTCCGGCCCACTCATGATCACCCTTCTCTGGTGGTATTTTCCGCAACAAATATGAAAGTACATACCTTGGAATGTGAATAACCTGAGTAGGCTAGGGTTTGAATGGTATTATACCACGACCATCTTACCGATAAAGAATGGAATTGCCTAGAGTTTAGGAGGGAAATCAAGTGCTCTATAACCTGCAGGCTTGCACATGCGTAGATCACAGCGGTTTAAATTAGAAGTAGCAAATTTCCTGAAGCAGCTAAAGAGCTTGCATATCTAGATCTTTTGCCTTTGTTCTCCATAGACAACCGGACTCGGACAGACCTGAGGAATTTATAAATTATGTGAGAATTCCGCTCTTCTCTCGCTCGCTTCTGCATGCTTCCTCTCAAGTGAAGAAGAATCGGTGGGAAAGTCGTCCAAATTTCCTAGGAAAATATTTTTGTTAGGTGGCAATTAATATATTCTCATCTTATCTATGTCAAAGTCGCATGTTTCGATGGATGACTGCAATCCAGTCACTTTATCTTATCTCTTGTTTTTCTAACATCGGTTTCATTTTTCTTTTACTTTTTGAGATTACCAGATGGGATACTCGAGTAGATATTCAAGCGTTTACTTCAATTCAGATTTCTATAACTTACCTTTATTTGTGCACAAATTTAAAGAGTGTTTAGCGTTTGCAGCAGTTCACATTTTTAAAACTCATATTCACATATTTACACATATTCACATATTTACACATATTCACACACATAACTAGGCACATTGTTTTTAAGGAAAATACTCTTGTATGACTTAAATTCTATGAAATCTTACTAATACGATATTGATTGTACCAGCAAATCTAATAAATACTTCTTTGCTCAATTTTTCAAATCTGATGCGCAGTATGGGGCAGAGGGGTATAAATCTCCATCTGGAAAACGCCCTTGTTACTCGTATTCTAAAAAAGAAAATCCAAGTAAATCAGTCCAGCCAATCAAAAATCTAATATAAATCTTTTCTCAACTCCTCGATTCTCTTATGACAAAGTGGGTAAGAGACACGTGGTGCTTGTTGAATAGACCCCTCATCACGAAAAATATCCTCAATCTCAAACATGTCTTCATCGTCGAGCTGGACTCCGCCTCTCAGGGAAAATCCCATGGGCTCATAGTGATATTCAGATGATCGAGCTGAGACTTCTGAAAAACTGGAAATGCTCTCCCAGTCTGAGTCTGAGTCGCTGTCTTCTTTTGATACCTCTTCTGATACCTTTTCTACAGCTTCTTCTACAGCTTCTTCTACAGCCTCTTCTGATACCTTTTCTACAGCATCATCAGTCCTATTCGTGATTGATATATTAGTCATCGAAATGCTAACCGCTTTCCCAAGAGTGTACATTTCAGTTGTATCATCCGGCAAACTTGTCATTGACATACTAACCGCTTTCCCAAGAATGTACATTTTAGACGTATCATCTCCGTCTCCAAACTCCTCATCATCACCATACTCCGAATCCGAGTACGTGAACGAGTTTGATTGTGGGAGAGAACCTAAATCCGGAGGTGAAGGTACATCTGGGATTTCATCTAACGCTTCCAAAAAAGAAATCATATCCTTCTCAACATCTTTCTTGTTGTTACATGTCTCGCATGGTGATTCCCCTACAATTATATTATCGTAATCTCGGTAGTTATCGCAAAATTGAGGATTTCCGCGAATTGCGGCCATGGTTACACATAGGATATCTACAGAGGTGATCTTCTTCCAGGCATCGCACGTTGGGCATCGCTCAAAGGTGCAGATCCAGTTACACATGATGTATTATGTATTTGCTGGGTTGCTCTGAAGGTTTTGAAAGGTCAATCGTGGGATTAATGCGTAAGGGTTTGGGAATGTGGTGCTCGTCATATGAATACTCGGGGGATATTGTTGTTTTGCTTTTGTTTCTTTCCTGTTCTTCATTTATCTACTCTACTCTACTGCCTTGGAATAAGGCAGAGGATTTGAATATACAAATTCGAAATCTTCAACCTACTTGATCTACCTAGTTAGTGTGTAATTGTAAATCCTTTGTAAAAACTAAAAATAAAGCCATTGTTCTTAACAACGAAACAGTATAAAAGAATGGCAGAATGACCTTTGAGTAACAATTTGCCCTTATATAAATCTGCATCACTTTTTTCGTTTCCTTTGTAATTCCAAACCTACCTTTGATATCCTTGTTCTCTTTGTAAACATTCTAATACAAAACCTGACCAGAGAACAAGAGTATTGTTCACATTCAGACCAAATCTCACAATAAACTCAACACATACCAACACAGCCTGAAACCCAAACAAAAGTCACCCTACCAAATTAAATCATCATCATCACCAACTCCATAACCTAAAACACCCCACCTCAGTCCATCCGCTCACACACCACCCACCATGTGCACATCAACCACCACCCACTACGACTGCGCCCACACAACGCACCACACCCGGCGCTGCACCAAATTCCTCCTCTCCCTCCAAAACACCAAACACCAGGCCCCAAAAACAACATCAACATCAACATCAACATCCCACTGCGGAAAATTCTGCAGTCTTAAAAATGACACCACAATGTGGAGTTTAAATAAATGCGCACGATGTACACGAGTTGAAAAGGTAAAGAATGAAAGTAATGGTAATGGTAAGCAAACGAGAAGAATCCGAGAGACGAGACAGAGTAAGATATATGAGGAACCGGAAGGAGGGTGGAAAGTTGTGGATTGGAGTGAAGGGAGGAGGGTTGGGAGCTCGAGGGCGTGGGTGGAAAGTCCTGTTTGTAGTCCTAGCATGAGGAGGGGGGGTTTGGATATTTTTTTTTGTGGTGCGGGGAGTTAATAATGTTGGGTTGAAGTTACTGGCTAACTAACTGACTAACTGGGTTTAGATTTTCTAGCTAGTTCGAGAGAGGAGGCGTTAATCTCGGAATTTGATAATAATTGATCTGTCTTAAGTCTTTATGAATACTCACTTCTGCGTCGTATATATTCCTGAAAATGAAATTGATCATTACCTACATTACCATGGCACCAGAGTGTGCAATTTAAACTCGGATCGTGACCTCAATAATGCGGTAAAGATACTTGTTGTTCGAAGAAAGATGTGTTTTCGGACAAAAAGTTCTTATTTGACATTTTCAAAGTAGAAGCAAATCAATCTGTTGGACTTCAGCCAAGAAAGTTCCTTTACCCGAGTTGATGGTGAGTTTAGATCTTGGTTGGTTGGTTGATTGATAAGATTGTGAGTCAGTGATTGATTGATATATAGTTTTTGGAAATACTTATAGGAAATATATAAATGTTGATTTCTTTATAGAGTATCCCAAAATAGTAGAAAGGAATTAGAATTAGAATTTGAGTATACAAACTAGGATCTCTTTAGTGCGTCCAATACAGCAGTCTGTACTTTATATATATGAACAGTCTATTTGATATAAGATCTTACTTTGAGTCAGTCTCAACATCCGAGGTGAACGAAAGGAACAAGATTTAAGCGGCCAGAACGATAAAACTTTTCCCGAGTCGAGATTATATCATTCTGATTCTGATACTGATAGAAGAAAAATCAGAATATCACCTACAATCATAGAAGAGCTGCAAGTCGTCAGCAGTCAAAATTCTAGTCTCGTTACTCGTAGAAGATCACAACTGTTGAGGCCCAATAGAACCCCCCACCAAACCCCATGTTCTGCCAAAGCGGTAAGATCAAGCAAGGCACAAACGAGTACGGATAAATAGCATCAGAGACATCAAACCAAAAATCAAACCAAACCGCATCATATATAAAATCTTACTTTGCCATAGAATACCTCCAGATAAAAACGATAAAAACTTTTATCTTATCTTATCTGTATTCACCACTCGATATCCGAAATAAAAATAAAAATCAATCCAGCTTTGGATAAAATGGAAAACGATACCTTTCCAGCTGGTGAGTCATAATTGCCATCTAAATCCCCAATCCTCAATCCGCGTTCATATTCAGCTTCATCAACCTCGATTTGAAGTTCTTGTTAGATAGCCCAAGAAGATATAGATTGCCAAAAAAAAAAAAAAAAAAACTCAAATAAAAAATATCCAAATTTCTTCACCTCGCAAAAAACAAATAGGAAACAAATCCCCAAACAAAACCAAAACGAAATCACCAAACTAATCGCACCCAGGTATCCTCGGCAACTACTACTCCACCCGTCACGAAAAAGGTGTATACCGTTCCTGCGGCGTAACTTCCCACTACAACTACACGCCCCACAACTTCAATACCATCACTAGCAAAGCCATCGAAGAATTGACTTCGCACCTCCAACGTGCTTTATGGAAAACAGTAGAAAAACATCCATCACTATGTTACAGTATCTTACCCTCTTCAAAACCCACGCATCTAACTGCAGGTTTCAAGAGACTTGCCCAAATATCCTGGGATGATATTGTATCAATATCCTCTTTGGACGGATTTCCCAATGCAGAAGTGCAGATACAATCTGAGGAAAAACGTGTTTGTGAGGAGATAGGGCGCGCTCACGAGCAGCTTTTCCAAGATCCCGAAACGAAACCTGCTTGGAAGATTCGTGTGCTTGTGCATGAGATTGAAGATGGGTCGTATAGAGTGTATATACTTTTTATTGCGCACCATGCTATTGCCGATGGATTAAGCTGTGCTGCTTTTCAAAGGACTTTGCATGAGGAATTGTCAGAGACTTCTGTGGAGACGCTTGAGATGAGCGATGTGCAGTGGCCGTATATCGTACCGAAAACTGTGGGAAGACCAACAGCTATTGAGGATGCTATGGATATCAGTCCTCCGGGATACGAATCACTTGAAACAAATCCACAAAGCGATTCGGACGAGAAAGAAGAGCAAATATGGTCAGGAAATTTCCCATGTATGCCCACAATCGAATCATACAAATCTCTTGCCCTTCTCGTTACCGTTCCCCCAGAACGAGTCCAACGACTTTTAAATACGAGTCGCCGTTTGAAAATTACTGTCACTGGTTATTTGCATGGTTTAATCGTCAGCTACCTTGCGCGTGCAACAGTTACAAAAGACCAACTTGGCCTTAAAGGGTGTACGCCTTACTCGCTGCGTAAATTTAGCAAACTTCCTGTTAGTGAAATAGCGAACCATGTTTCGACTATAGTAACAAAGTGGGATGCCGGTTTATTGGATCGTATACGTCATGTGAGAGAGGAGTCTATCGAAGAGGAAGAATTGATTGGTGCGATTGGAAGTCAAGTTTGCCAGGAGATCTCAACAGAGCTGAAAAGAGTCGAAGCTGGAGGAGTCTCACAAATAAGAGATGTTGAAAATATAGCCGATTTAGAGTCTTATTGTCGCGAGGGATTGTCAGCAGGAAGGTCTGAAACTTATGAGATATCTAACCTTGGAGTGGTTAGGATGAACCAAGCTTCAAGAAAAAGCTCGTTAAGACTCGATGGACTCATATTCTCCCAATGTGGAATGGTGTTCGGTGCCCCTATTGGATGCAATGTTGTAAGTCTAGAAAGTGGACCATTGATAATTAGTTTAACATGGCAGAAGGGGGGCGTGGAGGATGAAGTAATGGAGGGACTGCAACAGTTTTTGAAGAGTAGATTGGGTGCATAGACTGCTGGCTGGTTAAGAATTTGACTAAACGAGAGAGGTGCTAGAATTAAAAGCTAGAATCGAAAGCTAGAATTTCATATGCTTTCAATGCTCCCAACCAATTTGAACAATAATTCGAGAAAAAAATGAAAAGGGTGCTTTCAAGATGATCAAATGAAACTAACGTTTTCATCCAGTGTAACATTCATAAGGAGAAAGTTACCTAAAAAGTTTGACGGGCAAGCAATATCTTCGCGAATGTTATGGATATAAATATATCAGCCTCCTTGTCGCTTAGGTAGTGTCTGTTGTAAAAGAGAATTGGGACCCGAAGTTCCACTTAATATAAAGAAAGAGCAATGCCATAAAATTGCTATGGAGAGCATTGCCACAGCCAAGTCATCATCCTCTCAGTTGTAAAAACAAGGGTTCAACAGCCTGGATTGCAGCCTAAAATCAGAGGTATTCAATTACTAATTCGACTGAAATATCTCAAGCTGTTTCGAACACCGGATTTATTCTGAATAATGGCTTGGGTCCAGACATTGCATTGCTTTCAAACATTCAGAGCTCATGCGTCCGGATTATTGGACATCTGCCGTAGAAGACCTGATGCTGAATGGCCATCATACCTATATATGCAGCTAGCATTGTCTAGCCGCATCAACGGCACATTAAAATCTACACCTTTCGATTTGTTGATACTCAAGATGTAGACAAAGAAGTAGAGTCAGAAGGACGTACTCAGTCGCACAGCACACGCAGCTATTCCCTCATGGCTCCAAGAAGAAATTTGCTTGACAGAGAGGAATAGCTACTGCTCAACTGTGTCTTAATCTGAGGCATTGTAGTCACCTCACAATTGCGACCTGAAAATCGACATTCAACTGTTGATTCAAAAAACAGAGTAACACAAAATTCAATACTATGTATCTCTTCCTTTCTTCTCCTAACCGTAGGCCAATATCATTACTTGCATCAAACATTCTCAGATCTTTACCCGACCAAGATCTAATAACCGGATCGTGGAGCTGAAACTCCGTGGAAACTCATCCACCGACTCCACGCACCGCAGCGGCGGCACAGAGACAGGGGACATGCCAAAGGTGTAGCAAAAGAGGCCGATGTGACCCAAGGTAATTGGCAATTCTGGGTATAGAAAAGTTTTATCTCCATGCAGATTTAGCCGCGAAATAGGGGCCATACATTTGGCGCCGTACTAGACCTTCTTTCAAGATTTCTTGTGACCGCTCTCGTCTCTATCTTCCTTATTGCTACTGGACGCATTCCTAGCTTCTGCCTGCGCCGCCGACTCTTGTGCTTCAAAGCTCGCTAAGAGATCATCGATCTTCTTTTCGAGGTCTGTAAGATTGGATTCGAGCATCTGTGCTGTCTTTTCGCCTCCTATAAAATTGAATTGTCAGGGATGACTCAATACAAACGACAGTGTATAGGCAGAAGCATGCGAAAATTCAGCTCGACTGGGTGTAGAAACACGAGGCTAAAATTCTGGGAGTCGTGTGGCAGAAGAATATAGCCAGATGGAAAGAGTAGTGTGGCTAGGAACAGTTGGTGAAAAACGCACGTTGAAGTTCTTTAAAGGCCTAGAATTTTGGTGCTTGTTAGACAGGGGTCTCTAAATGCAAGTGACTTGGGCTGAGCTGGGACTGGGGTAAAGATGGGATTCTCTCCCTGAGACGTGTTTTCGCATCGAGAAAATTTGAGATTCCCATTTAGGAATCAGTAAGATAATCTAGAAGTACATAATGGATCATGAGAGGATCTGCGACTAACACAGGCATCCATACCATGTCGGAAGACGCAAGGCTAGGGAAGTACATTGGCAGTGGTGCTGCCAGATCATACATAGGAATAAATTTTGACGTACCTGGGCTACATCTGCATCTGAAAGGGAAATATCACCACTTTCGGCATCTTCTTTCTTAGTATCGCTTGATGGAGACATTATTTTGACTTTGATTGAATGATGGAGTGCGAAATGGGCAAATTCGGTGTTCTGAGAGTGTGAGGGGGTGAGGGAGTTTCAAAGGCGGGATTCGTTATCGATAAGTTTTGGTTGACTGATTCGTTTCGAGTACAGTGAGGTTACTAATTTTACAGCCTCGCTTGCTCGCTTAGACCAAATCATACGATACAGAGGTAACTTTACTCATGCTCACATGGAATACTCAACCGAGGGTAAAATAAGATGGAATTGTGCAGATGGTCAAAGACGGTAATACTCGTACTCATGCCTCAACATTTTTGCTTATCTGGTACTCCTACAACAACAACATCAGTAATTAATTTTCCAATCCCAAAAGTGATACGCATCCCTGAATCGCTTCTCGATGGTGCTTAAACCACAGATGGCGAAGAGAAAGCAAATGCAATTCAATATGTCCGTCACATGACGATCTCAATAGAAAGATCATCGAGTTCATTCTCTATAGGAGAAACTTTCCGATTCCGACACGATTGCTTTGTCTTGGCTACACCTCGTACTCATTTAATCCGATATTTGATTGGCTACACGGCAGTATCACCTAATGGAATAGGGCGTAGGCATGGATATGGATATTTGAACAAACAGATGACATGAAAGATCGCATTTCTAATAAGTACAAGGTACATTGGATGGCTTGGTAAACCTTCGAACGGTCGTACAGCCTTTAAACTTTCGGGTTCACTTGCCTTGTCAATGGCTTGCGAGTAATGGGAAAAAGTATAAATTTTTGAGAGGAACAAAGCGGAGTTTGAAAGTAGTCAATGTGCAAAACGTGGCTTTTAAAAAGATTTAGTCGATTTATCTACCTAGTATGGTAAACTAGAACCTGGATTAGTTAACGGTATCGAATCCACGTGGAAAAGTATAAAGTTTCACTTGCTAGCGGGCCTCGGGAGCAAAAGGAAAGTCTAAATAAGTTGACGGGAAGAAAGGATGAAGCTGGAAATTGGGAAATGAAAGAATGTAAACACAAAAAATAAATAGAAGATGGGATAATGATAGCATATTTCATAGAGTATATGGAATATCTGCATGGACTTTTAAATCAAATCGAATATACCATATAAGCTACTCGCCCCAAGCTCGGTTCCAATCAGCCGGGTAAACACAGTAGCTCAGGTATGTTCGGAGACAGATGCAGTATCTGGTTTGTGGTGCTTGTAGTTCTTTGTTTGAACTTACACTGCATATTTTTGGCATCGATATAGATATAGGCAGTGACATGCCACTACGCGCTAGTCATGAGAAATGGCATTTCTCAGAAACTGATATCAACTTTGAATATCGGTGTTAAAGGATAAGGAAAACGCCATCGCCAAGGAGACCTGCCATCTTTCAAAGGAATATCTGGTCCTGTACAGATATGGGAAATTAGCATTGTCATGAATAAGATTCACACATGAGATATCCATGATGCTAGTATATATCATCTTCAATCCAACATTGTTGTATTAGGCGAAACCATAATGAGTTTCTGAAAGTCTCTTCCCTAGGTAGTTGCTCAACTCCAAATTACTGACCCGTTTGTCTGGAAACATGATGATTAATAATTCAATTGGCCTACGACTGACGGGGTACCTTAACCCAGCTGCTGGTATTTTCACAGACACGGACACGGACATCCTTCTGTGACATGTGTAACATACTAGCTGGTAAATAGGTATTGATTGTCGTTAGGAGTCAGTACTTGGCTACACACTTGATTCTATGATTCAGTTTGCAGGTAAAAGAAGAGTAGAGGGTCGAAGATGAAAAAGCTCTAGAATCCTGTACCTTATTAGTTATTCGCCTACTGGGTAACTTGGTAACTGGGTAGCTAGGTAAGTAACTATCTAACTGGATGGGGTAATAACAAAGGAGTGGACGGGAGTTCCCTATCCTCGATAATAGGCAGTGACTAATACATGATTGGATAATCAAGGCTACCTCTACTCCATAGATGTTACAGTACAGCGGAGATATGTAAACCTTAGAACATCTGATAAAAGGTGATAATGGGACAAACAGCCTGGTAACCCTGCGAACGAATCATGAATTGATGAAACGACCGGATGAAATAATCTAGGCTTTCTATGTTTTACGTATACCTGGTATTTTTGATTCCATTCCAAAGTCAGTTGCTATTGAATACCATACCAGAAACTACAGAGCGCGGTGCTAGTTGCATACCTAGCACCCACCTGGGACCTCCCTAGTGGATGGATACTTTCAACCCCGTTGTTTAGCCTTAGCACATACTCCGTATTCCGTAAATAAATCCAACTGACAGAGTTTGTGCCTTTTAACTCTTATAGAGAGGACTTACAAGTTACTACTTATTAATAATATATGTGTACAAAGTTTTCAACTAGTCCTCAGCTCCTACATCCTCTTTAGGGAAAGATGGGAATCTCCAAATCCTTGCACAAAGTCGACGAAAAAGGATTAAAAAAAATAGAGGATCCCTTTCTCGTCGTCATTTCTCCCTTAGCGTCACCACTCCAGTGAATGTGAATCGGAAAAACAAATGGAGGATCGGTGCACAATTTAATTAGGATCCCCGCGCATGCATTAATCTCGATTAGTCATCTGCTTCAATCTCGATGAACAATCCAACCGCAAATTCTTTTTCCTTTCACCACAATTGATGATTGCCGTCTCGAATCTTGGATCTTCAATCTGCCCGCACCAAAATCGACACTCGACCATACTATTCTCCCTCGCGCTCATTCCATCCACTTCACTCACCCAGAGAATTCCCTATTAAAATAAAAAAGAAAAAGAAAAGAAGAAAGAGAAAGAGAAAAAAAAAGAAAAGAAAAAAACCTTTCAGGCATAAGCAACGAAGACGCCTATTCTTTAATTTATTTCCTTCTTTTAGCTTGTTTATAGTATTCAATCTTTTCTCCCTCTTTTATCTTTTTATTATACCTTCTTGGGTAATTTTTACTTTTCCCCTCCTGCCTTCATCATCATCATCCATCTTTTGGTTTATATCTTTTCCGCCGCTACCTACTAGGCTCTCGTATTTGTTCTATACCACAGCACTACTACTTCTACTTCTACTGCTACTATTACTACTATTATCCCTATTCCTTTCCTGCTCAATATTCAATATTCGATTTTCAATACCCGATACCCAATACCCAATACTCAATATCCAAAAATCCATTCAGATTCCTTCTTCATTTCTCAATTGACGCCCGCTCGCACACGCATACGCATGAATCGCATCTACTCCGTTCTTCCTTGACACGCATTTGTTCCGTCCCTTTCTCAATTCACCACTCGATTTATACTGAAATCGAGTTCCTTTCGTCGAGATATCTCGCTCATACCTCATCTTTCTACTCCACTCCACCGTAGGAGTTGAACTCTTTGACACGATCAAAAAAGGTTCACGACCCACTACCACACACTACCCAGGTACTTTTACACTACCCAACCTACCTAGCTTCTCACTTTCCCAAATAATCTACTCTACCTGCCCTAAGGTTGCCCCTCCCATTCATCAGTCATGTCTATACGTCACAGCTGATCTATCATGGCAACTAGGAAAATATTTATGAGAATACTATGTTTTAGATGCCGCGAGAATTTCTGGCTAATATTGATGTGAAGTAACGCAGTACAGCAAGACCCGGCCCAAGTTTATCGATTTTTAGATCAACATTTTATCTTATCCCGCATTCAGCAAGCTCTACCGATCAAACTTATTTAGCGAATAGACTCATTGGGGCATCATCTCGATAGAGTTCATTCTTTAGTCGTCTCTCTATTTGCTCTCGAGCTCCAATTGTCGATCTCTTTGTCGACGGCGCCTTATGGTAGAGAAGAGAAAGCTGATAAGCCCTTGTGGTCAAAACTACATCCGAACTTTAGCCCTTCAACAGAATTTATTTCCTTCGGTCACTTTATGAAGGAACCGGACTTTGGCACTATAAAGGGAGATTACATCTCAACAACCTTCCAGGAGATCTATTTACCACTAAATCGTGGAGCTAACATTACATCCGAAAGACGGTTATCTAAAATCAGAAAGGACTTTTTGGCACTTAGGTGGAGAAGGCATTTATCCTAGGAGGCGGGAAGCTAGAAACTGGAAATCGGAAACTCTCACGTATATCTCTGGACACGAGTATCCAGAGGCAGCCTGCTGTATGACTGACTTGTCAGAAATCTTTGCGGAGTTGGGCATCTCTCATTACCTCCACAGCTTTCTCGAGCAAGGGTTTGACACATGGGACACAATACTGGACATAACGGAGTCCGATTTCGATGCCCTTGGTGTGAAACTCGGCCATCGTCGGAAACTTCAGAGGAAGATTGCCAATTCAAGGGGTCTGTCTTCAGATCGGGCTCTTGCATCACCCTCTAGCACGACGCCA
The DNA here is from genome assembly GCF_000146945.2 of Sclerotinia sclerotiorum 1980 UF-70. Classification (NCBI taxonomy): domain Eukaryota; kingdom Fungi; phylum Ascomycota; class Leotiomycetes; order Helotiales; family Sclerotiniaceae; genus Sclerotinia; species Sclerotinia sclerotiorum. The sequence continues at coordinate 1,595,453 of NW_001820831.1, forward strand.
GGTGACACTCATGGAGATGAACCAAAAGTAGGAGGAGGGAGAGACGCTAAGGATGGAGGTAGTGGACCGCATGGAGCGAAGCGAAAGTACAGAAGGCATCCCAAAACAGACGAGAATGCTCCAGAGCGACCACCGTCGGCATATGTCATATTTTCGAATAAAATGCGCGAAGATTTAAAGGGGCGAAATTTATCCTTCACAGAAATAGCCAAATTAGTAGGAGAGAATTGGCAAAATCTATCACCAGCCGAGAAGGAACCATATGAGCAATCGGCATACAAAGCCAAAGAGCGTTACAATAACGAATTGGCCGAATACAAAAAGACACAGAGTTTCAAAGACTATTCACAATACCTCGCCGATTTCAAACAAAAGCAAAACCAGCAATTAGCGACTGAGATGGATGTTACGAAAAGGCCCAAACTGGAAGCCCATTTTAGTACAGCGAGCAGTGGAACAGCAAGTAGTGGTGGCAGTCAGACCGGGGCAGAATTTCCCTTGGGTCGCATGCGCGTAGATTCCTCGGCGTCATCGATTTCTCCATGGCATGCATCAACCTCACCCTCGTCCGCTGTCATGACACCCACCATACCGGGCTCGGCGAATGGTCATAAAGTACCAGGAATACAAAGTAGGCTAGGTCCAGGGTCACCAACCGAGATGCCGAAGGTCCTCCCTGGTTATCGCGAGACCATGTTGGGGTCAGGAGGGTCACCGATCGATACGCCGAAGGTTCTTCCTGGTTACCGAGAGTCTATCTTGGGCCCAGGGGCTCAGCAGTGGCGAGAAGATCATCGAGATGAAAGCAGCATTGCGCAACAAATGACTCACGCAAATAGCATCGAAGCGCGCTTCGGCCAATCAAGCCCCGCCACTGCCGGCATGCAAGATCATTCGACCTCGAATGATTCCAAACATCATCGCCGCAATCCCGAAAGTAACCAAAATCCTCCTCCGCCATCACTTACTTCGGAATCAACTGTACAATCCTCTGGCTCTGTAGCCAGTAACTCCTCCATGTACCCCGGACCTCGAACCCCATTAGAACCGGATTTGAACCGAGCTCTTCCCATGCCTTCATTATATCCTCAGAAATCTGGAAGCTACGACGGCCAATTACCATTTCTATCCGGTCATCCATCCTTATCACCCCAGAACTCCCTACCCGGATCTCAACAATGTACCAATGGTTCGTGGCAATTCTATCATGTTTCTTTCGTGTCCCTTAGCTTTCTTTACACATTCACCATAAGTTATCAATAGCTAATTAAATACAACAGTCAATCAAATCAAGGACTTTTCCACTACAATGCCACCGATTAGACGATATAGTGAAGTTCCCCAGAGTCTCTCGAACACTATGGACAGTATAATGGGCAGATCCAACAAACACACGTCTGATAGTTCGCATCCTCAACCAGTAAATAATTATGTTTCGACCGCGGAAGAGATCGACCTTGACCCTATCAATGCCTTGTTGAGGGCGGGAGAAATTGTGAATCGTACCAGTCGCGAAAGACAATTTTAATTGTTGATTGGTTCTCAAATCTTTCAAACAGCTTAAAGGGCGTGGCACGTACATGGAAGAACAAGAATCGATATATCTTGTTAAATTTTCTCGGTGGGTCTTTTTTTTCGGCGTACAGGATCTTAGGTTTGGATGGAGCCTGGAGTCGTTGGGACATCGAGGGCACTCATGATTATGATTCCCGGAAAGGTTTTTATGACATACTGCCCTTGTTACTAGACACGAGACTGCATTGTATGATTTCAAAGATAAATTGGATTGACAGGCAGATGAGGATGTATCCTTGAAAGAACTTTCAGAGTATTCTATAACTGGAAGATGATAATCATCTGTTTTTTGATATATATTTTTCTAACTCATTCGATTATAAGCGCGAATATTCACTATCCAGGTACTACTCTGATGTACATAGGAAGATTGAACCAGTGTGCTGGAAAGGAAGGAATCTTTGGGATTCAAATGGGAATGCAACACCTTGGGAAGACAGCAATTTTCCGAATCCGAGAGATGCTGGAACTGCATCTCCCATTTTTCATGACATGATATGATGATATGATGTCACACATTTAGATGCGGAGGATTTTTCCCTCTTTGCAATGTAGCGAGAATGAAATGCATTTTAGTTGATGCATACCTATTATTAGTTGATGCTTTTATGAATATTCAAATATATATTTAGTATATTATATTATATGATGTTGTGTGGGTATGGTGTATAGTTTTATTTGATAAGGTGAGGTTTTGTGAGGAGTGCGGTGAGTAGGGGAGGGGACGGACGGAGGGAGGGAGGATGGAGGGAGGATGGGGGGAGGTGGTATGTGTGTGGTGTGATGTATAATCTTAATATTTTTATACTTATATATATATTTGAATACTATATTATAATGTAATTCAATTCATTATCAAGTGTGTAAATAAATAGATGAATAGATGGGCGAGTAGTATGTATATCTATACATAAATATATACATTTAATCTCACATTAAGATAATTCGTCTGCTGATCATAATACAGAGTATGAAGGAAGGTAACTTGTAAATAAGACTATAAATCTAAATTATATAGTTCTAAGAGTTGTGATGTTTCTGGGATTTTGATGAAGTTGATGGATTTGTACGCTCGAATGAGGAGGTGAGGTGAGGTAAGGTGTACGGAGTATGTGTTAAGATATCAAAGTACAGTAAATCAAACTGCCAGAGTAAATTATTAGAGAAACCTCGAGGCTAAGCAAGAAAAAACTTATTAAGGAGGGTGATGATGATGATAAGGAAAGAGATGATATCACCGTCCTAAGAAAGCTCTAGTAAGAAATTTACCTATCAATATATAATATATAATATATAATATACAGAGTGAATTTTGGAGTTGGAGTCGGAGTCGGAGTCGGAGTCGGAACAGCTCCCGATGGATGAATTAATTAATTGTTTTCCCCCTTTTTGGGGAGGTTCTCGGTTAGGGTGTGTGTGAGGGTTAGGTAGGGAAAGAGGGAGACGGGGAGAGAGGGAGAATTTGTGGTTTGGAGTTTGGACATTGAATTGGGTTGAATGGAGTATAAAATATTTTTTTATTTCTTTTTATCTACATCAGATATGGAATTTATTTCCATTCTAATAAAGAGAGAAAGGGAGAAAGAGAGAATCTTTTGGGATTGGAGGTGGGAGTTGCAGCTTGAAATTTAAGCGGAAATGGAAATGAAAATGAAAAACTTGATTTATATACAAGTGTCATACCATATCCTTCTACTAGATATACAATGAATGAACAAATGATATGATAAGATGTAATGTAACAAGAAGTTGATTTACTACAATTGGTGAACCCAACAATCTGATTATTATAAATTTTATTTCCATACGTACTTATTCTCGTCTTCGTCACCATATTAAACTTGCACCATCCATCCACATCTCCCTCAGATCTTCTTTAAAGGTAATTACTAGACTAGATCAATCTAAAAGTTACTCGAACCAAATAGATTAGATTCTCATATATAGCACGCCTAGTAACTGAAAAGAAAAATTATCTACCTACCTATTCAAATATAAGAATTCTGAATACAACAGGCAAGAGAAGAAAAGACAAGACAAAATAAAGTTAGTCAAGTCACCAATTAGATGATACTTCATATTCAAACTTAGGCCAAAAAATCTCAATGATAGAAATCTCCACTTGAGATGTTACATAAGGAGAATGAAAGATCAGTGAGAGAATTGGACTAGACTAGATGATAGAAAGTAATTCACACTTGTAGGTTGACTGCACAAATATTTTAAACTAATCTTTCTAGCTGTAAACTCATTTCCCAAAAGCACTTGCATGAATTCCTATTTTGAGGAAAGTCGGGGATTATGATCAGAGTTTATTAGGCGTAGTAATTTCATAAAAAGTACAAGTAATTGTCAATAGCTTTTAAGCGAGTTGATCGAGGATCCTGATGTAAAAACTTATGCCAAACAATTCTAAGATGTTGAGTGCAAAATAAGCTATTACTAGTTCTCATCAAAGGTAAGCATTTTTGTTTGTTCTTTCAGATGTTCTCCATTGGAAATTGTGTTCCATCATCCACATGTGCTTTTACATTTGTCTCAGCACTCAACTCTTTCCCCTCAACTTGTTGTGCCCACCGCTCCGGCATAATAGTCTTGAAATCAAATGTGCCCTTTGAACTCCTGACCACTTCTCCCTTCTCCGTAATGACCGCATCAATATACATACTGGGCGTAACGTCAAAACTAGGATTCCAAACATCAATTCCTTGATGAGCAATAGCCACTCTAGCCGTTGTATTCACATCTACATGTCCATCCTTTCCTACTACAGCTCCACTTATTTGTGTAAGTTCTGTTGGAGCTCGGTCCTCAATCTTTATATCTGCTCCTGAAACCGTCTCGAGATCTATACTTGTTGTAGGTGCTGCAACTATGAACTTTATGTTGTGAGCTTTTGCAAGAACGGCGAGAGAATAGGTTCCAATTTTATTGGCAGTATCACCATTGCGAGCGACGCGATCTGCTCCTACAATGACAGCAGATATGTTTTTGCTTTCCTTCATTCGGGCGAAAAGAGCACCGGCCATAGAATCAGTAATGAGTGTTGAAGGAATCTTTTCGTAAACAAGCTCAAAAGCAGTGAGTCGGGAGCCTTGGTTATAAGGACGAGTTTCAGTACAATAGGCGTGGTCGAGGTAGTTCATTTTGTGCAGGCTGCGGATTATACCCAAGGCGGTACCGTGGCCGGAAGTAGCTAGGGAGCTGAAGATGGGATTGTTAGTACCTGTTTCGTTTTCAGGGATGGAAGAAGGTAGAACGAATGGCATACCCAGTATTGCAATGCGTGAGAACACTCAATTTTCTATATGTCCTGTCCGGTGCCCCTTGAGTGCATGGTGGGCTCGTTGTAAAAAATTTCGAAGGATCCTCGTCATCTTCCTCGCCTCCAATTGGCATCTGTTGTCGTCTTAGATATTCCGCTCCATATCTACCAATTGCCAAATTGGTGGTGAGGTCATCTTCTAAGATCTTCTCTGCCGCATCAATATATCCCTTTCGAACATCCGCACAAGCAGCACTGTCATCCAATGCATTTGTAGCTTCCGCAGCAGACTGAGAAACTCGTTTGAGAAGTTTGATGGCATTTGAAAGATCAACGGCAGTAGGTCTACTACCTAGGAGATAATCAAGACGTTTGTTGATATATTGGACAGCTTCCTGTTTCGTCTTTGAACCTGAAATAATTCGCATTAGCTAATTACCAATACTGTTTGAGTCAATCGTCAAGAAGTACCAACCATCTTTTTCATGATGAAGCTCTACGGCCAGCGCAAGAGCTGCCACAATCGCGATTGCTGGGGCTCCTGATAAACACTTAGCCATTAAAGCTCATCATGATGTCCGACTGACAAGAGAGCAATAGATACCTCTCACACGCATCGACTTGATTGAATCAAATGCCTCTTCACAAGTTGAGACATTATCATACACAAACTCATGCGGAAGTCTCAACTGATCTAGAACTTCTAGTCTTCCTCTGCCATATTTAATGGCTTCTAAACCAGCCATATTTTCGATCGTCTGCGCTTTTCCTATTTTGAGGTGTGGATGCGAGATGGAATGAAAATGAAATTGGAGAGAGCGACGGCAAAATATAGTAAAGGATTCTTTTATATGTAAGAAGCCGATATTTACAGACAGAGAAAGGAAATGGTTGCAATACAGAATTTAGTTTATGCGCATTTTGGTGATTGTCAAGAGAGGGTGAATAAATATGGATAAATGGTTAAAATATAAAACATTAATAAGGCTTGATATAAAATTTCATGGAGTGGAAGGACCCCGCCCCCGCCCTACCACAAAAATGGCGGTGAAGATTGGCAAAACATTACCAGTCTTTTGTGCCCAAACCAATGGCCGGCCCGGGTGCTTCTAGATATTTTCATGTTCTTTTTCGAATTTTATAGCCATCATATCATAAACTTCAGCTAAGCATTTTGGAGCTAGAGGTCATCATATTCGTGGCTCGCTGAACCTTTGGTGGAGTGCTCTTCACCGGATGATCGAAGTTGGCGGGCGGGAGACCCTTTTTCACCAATTTTGAAGCTAAACGGGAATATCATGACACGGCTAAGTAGCCTTTGTATCGATATGGAACACTCTGTTGGGATGTCTGTCGTGTTGAAATTGCAAGTACATTATGGGCAAGTCTATTCGTTCAATGCGCAAGCTGCATATATGTTGAACCCCTTTTCCTGCATTCCTCCTGGTCTCGGCTTGGTGCATATTCTCCAGAAGAAATTCTGCTATAATGAAAGTACTGTATAGTGTGTGTTACGCGTGGTCTCTGGAGAAGACTGATGTTTGTTGTTAATCGTCAAGCACGCATCTACAAGATGTGGTATCAGTATTAGTATCAGATTCGATGCTGTGAGCTTAAAACAAGTCCGCTGCAATTGAATCTGTTAGCGAACTATCTAGAAGTTTTACTAGTCTTCTCGCTTTCCATGGATAGCTCTTTTTTTTTTTAAATTCAGTTTAACGTGGCCTGGCTTCTAGTGAGAATATATCTTCACTGGATGGAGACATTTTCAAAGGTAGACATTTTGGGCTTTCAATATTGAAATATTAGGATTAATGATCTGTGATTACTTTAAATAGTAGTCAGAGCTTTTATGACAAGTGCATTTATTGGAAGCCCAAATTGAAAGCAACCGAATGATAACTTTACACCGTTTCAGCTATATTGAAGACACATTAATGGCACTCACGCCCACTTATGGTGAGATGGCTCCAGTGTATACCATGTCGTTCTCTTTTCTGGTACTACTTTATTTAAATTGGAATGAGTTTGAGTGAAAGTAATCACAGCATGTACAAGCTTATTTGAACGTCGATTTCATTATGATACGGACCTTGCGAAGACAGTTCATCGTGGAGGACGAGTTGCATTCACATAAATGCTGACGAGATTGCTTTCAAATGTGGAATTAATATTAGCCTGTTGAACATGTCTGGAGAGAAAGCAGTACCGATGTATCTACCCGGGTGTGAATAAATCGTGCCTGAGAGGAAAACGACTTACCTGTAGGCTGATCCAAAAGTTGTTACTCAATTTCTACCTATTGATTCGGTTAAAAAAACCTTCAACTTTGATCGGCCCGTGAATAAATGGTCACTCATCCCGGGAAAACTTCAGGCAAGTTGGGATTAGTTTGAAGATAAGATTGGTCTGCCGCATATACCTTCCTCATTAGTACTCTATGTAATAGTGGGGGATGCAGATGATATACATCTGTACAACTGAAGCTTCGCACCACCTCGTGAGCTTTGGACGTTACATGAACCGGAAGATACACATTAGAAACACACATTCATTGCAACGACTAAGATAAAACTCTGGTACCCAAGCCTACTCACCAATTAGTTTGTTGAAGACCTTGCATATTCAATTTCCACCAACCAGCCAGTCAACTAAAATTATGTCATTCATAGTTACTCAATTTAGTAGTCCATACATACCACTCGCAGCAAGGCAAGAGGCTCTTGACCGAGCATTCGCAGATCCTGGAATTCCAGATGCGATTCATACAACGAAATCATTTTGGATGAAAGAGCCACATCCCGAGGTTGCAAGTGTACAGTCAGAACATCTCCCAGAAATCGCGAATTACGTCATCATTGGTTCGGGTATTACAGGAGCTTCAGTAGCACAAGCTTTGTTAGAGGGCCTCGAGGAGGCTAGTCCATCAGAAACCCAATCTTTACCTCAGCCGAAAGTCATCATGCTAGAAGCTCGAGACAGTTGTAGTGGTGCCACGGGAAGAAACGGTGGGCACATTTTGGAAACTGGCGAGGAATATGCTATGCTCAAAGAACGTTTGGGTAAAGATGAAGCTATTAAAATTCATAAATTGCGAATTTCCCACCTTGAAGCATTGATCAAAAGTGCCGACCATTTGGGACTGACTGAAGAATCACAAGTTCGTAAAGTGCGATTCTTGAGTGTGTATTTTCACAAGGAGGGTTGGGAAGATATTCGGAAAGATATAGAGGTTTTCATGACTGATATGCCCAATGATTCCAAAGGATGGGGTTTCATTGAAGCTGATGAATTGGCGAAGGTAGACCTTTTATTATTGTGAAATGTCCCTCTTCTCAGTAATGCAAAAGTCTGAACAGATGGCGATTAGAAGTTTTTGATTGCTGAGTCCACTTGCAACATCAACCTACGGAGATTCTTTTGCTAATATTTTAAAGGAGTTCGGGATACCAAATGCTGCTGGAGCAGTGACAGGTATTGCAGGTGCAATGTGGCCCTACAAATTTGTCACAGGCCTTCTAGCACACCTACGAAAACAATTCCCATCAAACTTCCTCCTTGAAACAAACACTAGCGTTTCCCAAATCCATCGAGGCGAACACTATTTGGAAGTCACCACACCCCGGGGAACAATAAAATCCAAACACGTAATCCACTGCACCAACTCTCACATCGGACACCTCGTCCCGGGCATAAAAGGCTGCATCTTCTCCATTGTCGGACAAATGTCCGCCCAACCACCCGGAGACAAATTCAAACACCAAAGCGACCACTCCTGGATCTTCAACTATGCCCATGGTTTCGACTACCTAACACAACTTCCCATCAGCGCATCATCTAACGGAGAAATGATGATGGGAGGCGGCTACGCACAAACGCAAAATGGCGGAATCCACGAAGCTGGCATTAGTAAAGATTCCGAATTAAACATGTACGCTAATATCCACCTGCGCGGTGTTCTAGGCGCCGTCTTCGCACCTGAGAATTGGGGTGCGCTTCATGTGCCACCGGTGAAGTCAATGTGGACGGGTAATATGGGATTTAGCACCGATGGATTACCATGGGTAGGAGCACTCCCCTCGTCTGTGACAGATAGGAAAATCACAACTACACGGAGCAGTTATGAAGGAGCTGAATGGGCGGCAGCGGCTTTTTCAGGTGAGGGTATGGTTCATGCTTGGTTATGTGGGAAGGCGTTGGCGGAGATGATTCTTACGTTTGATGTTGGGAGGGAGGGGGTTGTGATTCCGGAGTGGTTTCCGCAGGCGATGGTTATTTCTGAGGAGCGCCTGGCGAAGGCGAGGTTGGAGAGGTATGCAAAGGATTGTGTTGTGGTATGACTTTTCAAGTTGCGGTATGATGGGTATATGTATATGAACGGTATATTCTTAATATTTATCGGGTAAGCTGTGAATCTCTACAAATCTTCTTGACGCTTTTTCTACTTAGTATACAAGCAATTCGGCCTATCCGTCCTACAAGATTCAGAGAATAGATATCACAGGAGTGTATATGGAAGGGTAACCATTTGATCACAATTAACATTACCTACATTTCATCACATTAAATTATCTACCCAATAAATACATCCGAGTAACCAATATAATAAAACAAGGTCAAAGAATAACCCACTCACACTCATCATAATCATAACCATAATCATACCTACCTAATCATACCTACCTCTAGGATTACAAAACACACAACTAATTTAAAGAAAGCGGTTCCTTCATCAAAGATTCATTAAAGATTCCCTGGCATATATTAAAAACCGCCATGTTTTTAAGAAAAGATACACAATAGGAGATATATTGAACTGATTGTTTTCAGGCGGAAGCGGGGAAAAGTAAGGGAGGAAGAGGGGACGGTAGTAGAAAGTACTAGGTAGGCAATCTCATATTCTTCGCACAACCCTTTCCTGTCGATGATGATAGCTAGCTTAGAGGTACGGGACTCAGAAATATGGATATATATTTCCATCTTGAATCACTCATTCGCGCAATTCGACACCGTTTTCCATCAGGACCCGAAAAAGCCTTCCAAGGTTGTATGAAGGACTGCAAAAAAAACTAGTTCTCCATTGAATAGAAAGATAAGGTTTTGTGAGGAAGAAACTCTCAACTTGAATTTAAATGTATCAAAACTTGTGATCGTCAATCTTTACCGTGTCCTGTTATTCAATCCAGCGCCAGTTTGAAAAGACAGTACCCACTGCTCCTATTCTCCTCTTGTCCCAATCAGTGGAATATGCGTCTATCCCAAATCCACAAACCCCAATAAAACAGCCTCTTAATATGTGTTATACACAGTGTATCAAGTCACTGCACTAATTATGCGTCGACACCTGAGCTCTTCCCTTTATCGTCGGAGAAGTTGCCAGTTGGAGACGTTGACTTTGCACCCCATGCCCACGGCATCCAATTTGCACTGGATGTTCTCTCCGCTTCTCTTCTTCGATTTCCAACTTCTTCCGTCCCAGAATCTGCATCAATTTTTTCAAAATCAGGCTCACTCTTTCTTGAGGTCATGCCACTCATAGAGCTCTTTGGTCGATCGAGGTTATCATCTTCACTGCTAGTGCCATCAAATGACATACTAGATATATTCCTAGGGACGCGCTTTTCATTTTGTAAAGTTTGCGCTTCTTTATCCAATGCCGAGAGAAGTATTGAAAGACGTTCACGTTGTGCTTGAATGAAGGTTATACGTTCATTTCCAGATACATGGGGTGGTATTAACATTCCACTATTCGACAAATCTCGACCTTCAGATCCACCAGTAGCAGCGTTGGACGAGGTAGCAGCGGTTACTGCTGAGGCAAGGAGCGAATAAAAATCAGTTGCAGTGCTAGTAGCACCACCAATAGGGTTCGATGGGAACGAAGGTCTAGCAGATGGCAGATTGAAGCGCGCCATGAGATTGTGTGTATACGAATAAGCTGAAGGTGTTGATGGCGGTGTTGGCTCTTTAGGCGGCAGACCAAAGATGTGCTGTCTGATCAATTCTATTGCCTGATTGAGATATGTCACACCTGCCGCTTTCGCACGTTCATGGGCGGAGGCTATTAAATCGTCAATAGCAAGCTCATTATTGTGAAGCCATGGATGAACATGTGTTTGGTAGAGGACCCTTGCGCCTTGAGTTTGAGGAAGGATAAGGTATAGGAGGAAACCAAGGCGAAACCAGGAATAAAAAGGAATCCTGGGTAGAAGCAATTGTTAGAATTTTTCATGGGTAATGCGAGAGAAAGAGACGTCAGCAAACCAAACTAGTATGAATCCGACCCAAGATTCAGCGAACAAAGCAATCGCAAGAACCACCCAATACATAAGCCATGGTGTTAATAACGCTGGATCCGAGGTCTTTAGAGCTTTGTAGGATGCGAAAACTGGAAAAAGAAAGGTAGGAATAGAACTGAAGAGTTTTAGTATAATCCTAGGATGTATCGTTCCTCTGTATCAACGCTTCCTTGAAGGCGGGGTATACTTACGATAAGAGCCTTGCGAATGTGTCGAACATGATCACTTTGGTCCTTCAAAGAGGTTGCTTCTTGTAAAGCTTTAAAGGTTACCTAGGTATACTAGGTAATACACGAAGTTGATTCTGATAGTGGAAAAGGTATAGTATCGGAGTACAGACGATGAATGTGTAGATATGAGTAGGTTGGTGAATTGATGAAGAGGGAGATGAGATAGAGATGTATTAGTGAGGATGCTGATCTACCGGTCAAGCTCTAGGATTCCTTTGAGGTTAGAAGGCTTTAGCGTGTTTCTTATTATTACGGGGTATCAGGTGCCCATATTTGATAGCCGAAATAGCCTAAGACATGCTACGGATTATGGGAACGGAACCACCATGGGATTTTGTATTTCTTATTTTGCATGAAAACAGTGAACTTGATGGACTTCATAGGCAAATTGATGATAATTGTTAGATCGATCCCCTATGCAGCTTTGTGCGGCAATGCAAGGCTACCAAATACAACCGCAGCCTTGTCAGTTTGCTCAGTAATGAGTCTGGTGGTCTTACAACTGTGCAGCGCCCGACCCACCGAGGTACGAGCTAGGTACATCAGATCAGTAGTAGATAGGGTAGGCATAGTCAGCAGGTCCCCACTACGGAAACATGGAGCCGCCCGGGAATGACTAATTTAAAGAATTGACCTGACAGATCATGGGGTAAATCTGCACATATCTATCTGCTGTCCAACCGCCCAGAAAAGCATCTGTATGAATATGAATTGATGAGCTTGATGGCCTGATATTATTCACGCCAAATGATATGGGCCGAGATTCTTGGATTTGGCACCTCCCAACAAAATCTCCGAGAAGTCGCATACTCGAGTAGTAACTTCATATAAGAGAGAGGTCGTGCCTTCTGGTAGGTCAGCCTAAATTTCTTTTCCCACTAAACTTCCCCAGCTTCACCATTTCAACATTCTTTAATATCACCTACATTATCTACACTCCATACCTATAACAGCCGCCAGTATGTGTATTGTCTTGGCAACTACCGCACATCCATCCTACGCACTTATAATTCTTGATAATCGAGATGAGTTCATTCTTCGGCCTACAAGCAAACCACATTGGTGGTCTTCCCATCATCAAGAAATCCTGTCAAGTCGAGACCTACAGCGCGCCGAGCAAGGAACATGGTTAGGGATTACGAAAACAGGGAATTTTGCGGTTCTTACGAATTATCGAGAAACAGATACCCACGATAAAGATCATCCTGTACAAGGGACCAGGAGTCGTGGCGGTATGGTCACGGCTTGGTTAACGGCAGATAACGATGAGAGCACACAGCAATTTGTACACAGGCTATTAGAAGGTGACGGGGTAAAAGGCGTTGGTGGGTTTTCGTTGGTTTGCGGAAAATTGCGGAAAGAAAGATCGTCTGATAACCAAATGGAGCCTCTGGCAATCATCTCAAATAGAAGCGGAAATCCAGACCAAGTGCCCTGGGTAGCCGCGAGAAGAGGGGAGGTTTATGGCTTAAGCAATACTTCATACGACGACCCAATTACTTGGCCCAAAATCAAGTCTGGCAAGGAAAAGGTGTTGGAGGTTGTGGAAGAAGTGGTACGAAATGGCCTGGGAGAAGAGGAACTGGTTGAGAAATTGTACGCCGTTCTGGACATCGATACACTCCCGAAGCAAGATGACAGTCAAGATTTCGAGGAGTATATCTATCAACTTCGAAAATCGATCTTTATACCTACAATCGGCCATGCAACGTCACCTTCGGAAATTCCAAATGCAGATGAAATCGCGGCTGCTGTCGGAAGAGGATCATCGCCACCCGGAGACTCACGAGTTGAAGTGGCGGGGGAGCAGATAAAAGTTAAAGAGGAGCAGAGACCAAAATCTGAGAACAATAACATTGTATCTGGCGTTTATGGTACCCAAAGACAAACCATCATCCTCGTAAATTGGGAAGGACATGTTACGTTCATAGAGCGGTCCCTATTTGACGGAGAAGGTAATCCATTAGAAAGAGGTCAGGCTGATATGAAATTTGAGTTCAATATCGAGGGATGGAATGGGGGAAGCAACGGAAATGAAGGGAAATGAAGTATACCCGCATGCAGTGCCATAGCTTGCTAATAGGATAACAGACCACAAAATACAATAATGATTAAGTCAACTAATTAATTCTACGTGCCAAGGGCATAAATATTTAGTAGCACTGGTGACTCGGTCAATACATATATATGATATATACTCCTGAAGGTTATCTGTCCAATTTTTTTAAAACTATTCTGCAATTTTCATTCGAGTCCTTAAAGGTTATATCAATTTTTCGAATCAAATTAATTTACTAGCTAAGTGAATGATGTATTGATGACTTCATCATCAGTGTGTAATATATTGCAATGGTAGTCACATAGTAAGAAAGCTCCTGCCGTACTCTTTCCTTATTGGTAGATTTGGATAAATGTTACAAAAGTGTAATACTTCTTTTTCATCTTAGTTTTACTTCAATAAGTCTTCCAAATGACAGCCTATCCTACAAATTCTTTCATGAATGAAAGGGATGAATGAGTGATATCAGGTTCTTCGACTCCGAGCTTTTCCCAATCACAGATGTTTTGGCTTCGGGCAACGGTGAGGATATGATAACTTCTTCTGGGACAAAATTTTATTCACCTGCCAAAGTCCCGAAAAACTTTTCAGCACTTCCCATCTTTGTCATTTTCTTCTTGCTTAAATCTTCAATTGTTGTTTGCTCGGTCAAAGCACAGCCATATTCTGGAATAGGGCTTGCGATTCGATCAAAGAGGCTTTGGAGTGTCTTCAATGTCTTGAAACGGGAGAGAGGCGGGAAATCGTGGTAAGATCGACCTTCCATATTCAATCGCTTGAAGAAGATCAATATTGAGAAAGCGGGAGTTGGATCAAATCCAAAGCAAAACTTTCACAACCATCGAAGTTATCTCGTTCCATGATTGTATTGCACTTGGCTTCTGGTCAATAAGCTCTTCTAAAAATCACTTCCATACACTTTTGCTGAGACAATTTTTGTCACATTATGCACGTTTTGAAACTTACATGCTAACGCCTTTGTTGTTGTACAGAGCAACTTAGAAAACATGGCCAATTATAATTGTCGCATCCCCGCTCTCCCATCAACTCTCCTAGCAGAAGGTGATACTCATTATACCTCATCAAAGCGGACCTATTATACGTACGAGCGAGGACCAATCGTTGGCCAAAACACACCTTGGCTAGTAGAAACCTCTCCAGTTCTTGTCAAAAGGACGGCTCCTAATTCTCCAACCTTTCGTGGCACAGCTTGCTCGCCTCGCAATGTCAGCAATCTACCTGGCCCAGTGTCAGCCTTACGTGCGCATGTCAATAATTCACCTGTTCCAACCTCGTCCTCTCGCACTCGTCTGGAAAGTCAACCCCACGGCCCAACTTCATCCTCACGTACTCGGGTAAACAATACAAAAGGAGCCCCTTCACCAAACCGAGCTGGTCCACCGTTGCGTTCTCATTACACGGCACAAACAACAGCTTCTGCTGCACGTAGGATCATCCCAACTCCGCCGGACTCAACTTTATCCTCGCTTCGACGCATCGATAATGCGAAAGACAGTGTCTACCAAAAACGACATTTTCCACCCGACTTAACAGCTCAAGATATAGAGTTCCTAGAGTCTTCAGAGCCTTCTGCTAAAAAGTCTTCAGCTCCCGCTTCCTCGAAACGTAGCCAATATTGCAATTTATCATATTCAGCTTCGTCTCCAGACATCAACAAGTTGTCAGTCTCGAATGAAAACATTCCCCCAGTTCCGTTCGCTCCAAGAAGTGAACTGCATGAAAGAGTTTTGCACGGTCGTCGTGGATCCGCGAACGCCAACAACTGCTATCCTCATCCGCTATATAGCAACCCTACCGTTGCTAGCTCATCCTTGACAGCGTCTGCTTCCAGTACTGACATCAGCCAACCGCGTTCTCGGAGCCAAAGAAAAACAGAGCGCGAATCCTCAAGGATACCAAGTCCCACGTTAGGGTCAGGATCTAAGTCGAGACCCGCCAGCCGTCGTCATCTCCATTCCCCAATGAGACGTGCTATAGAGAAAGGGGAGGAAAGTCGGGCACGCAGAAGATATATCTCGCCAGTTGAGGGACTGCCACAAATTCATACAGGTAGAACATCTCCTCCGGAACCTTACCACATCGCTTATAAAATGCCAGAAATTACCCCGGAGCAAAAAGTAGAATCTGCTTCTTTTCCCAAGTCAAAGACATTTGGCGTCTTCTCTACACTCAAGAACTCATCTTCTATTCAGTGGCTCAATAGCAATCGGTCAACTTCGAATCCAATTCGTGCTGCCGAAGCCACTATTTCAACAACAAAATACTCTCCTATCCCAGAATTTACTACAAATACTCTCCAAGTTCATACCGCCCAACCTTCTGCTTATTGGTGCGGTAGATTTCAAGCTGTCTCCGACAGATATCAGAGTGATGATTTTCATGTTTGTGTTATTAATCCTCTTCCCGTTCCACGAGACAGCGATGTCAAACGAGAAAAGCCATCGGCTCACTATAGGCGTGGTGGTAAGAGCCTTCTAGGGACTAGTTCCTCATCTAGGTCTGATTCACCTGCCCCACTCCTAGAAAAATCCCTCAAGAAGACCCAAGCAAAATCTTACAAGACTGTTCTCACCTTTTCAACTCCAGCACTCTTTCTTGAAGATTTTGACAAAAGAGCTCAGAAAGTTATGATATTCCTTGCATCATTGTGCTGTACAAGCCCAGCCAAGAAAAGTCTTCGGGAATGGCAAATTCAATATGCCACCGCATTGAAGAATAAAGCTCTGATGCCTAAAAGTGATCCTGATGATAAGGGATTCTTTGGAAGAATGGGAAGAGTCATTAGTGATGGTGTTACTGGAAACAAAGGTGCCACTAATGGGCGAGGAACTGGAATGGGAAAGCGAAGTGCTTTCGGTCTCAGGAGAGGTGGTAGAAGTGTTGGAGGGGACCACTAATTATTCTATCTAATTTATGGATCGAAGCTTGGATGTAGTAAGAGCAAGGATTGACATATTGGAGTACTAACATACTTACGATTTCGGCTTCGAGGTGGTGGAAGAGACTTGCATATTGATGGAACGATCGTTATTGGACTTTACCACTACGAATGGATATGGGAGGAGCTCAATGCGTAAGGTTTTCCGACTGGGTGAAATGGTTACGAGAGATGCAATACAATATACTAAGAAACGATGCAACGGAATGAGATACGACAATACGATTTTATGACAACCTTATGACACGCTATGGAATGGTTCAACATAGTTATCTTACAATAAGATGGGGCGAGAAAATAGACTCCGAGGCATTGTGTGTATAGTAGCTACAGTTGATTATTCTGACTTTTGAGAGGAGAATGGGGAAGAGCATTAGAAGTAGTAATTATAGTAACGTTTGAACGTATGAAATACAGTTTCATATTGTGTCAAAAGGAAAAGTGCACGAGATGAGTTGAAAAGCAATATCATATGGGGCAAATGCAAAAGAACTCGAATGTAAAAAAATTCAAATAACATGGATAAAAATGATAAAAATAGTATTCTCAAAAACCCCAAAACAAATCCTTATATAAAATATACAATAAATAAAAAGGTCCCGCATTCATCAATATCCATATCCATATCCATCTCCATTTAAATTACCACCTCCTGCCTTGCAAACACCCACCACTCACGCACAACATTTCTTCCCATCAACCAACCTACTCTCACCATCCGTCAAATTCAAAACACTCTTCAAAGCGCCATCCCTACTAGCAGCCGCCACACTACTCGGCGTACTACAATACGAAGGCGGCACATCCAACGCAGGATTCTTGATAAAGAAATGCCGCGGTCTCAACAACAACGTCATCGGTTCCGCAGGCATGATGGGAAAATCCTCCGGACTGGGGAAATGCGTTATGCCAAATGTATGCCAGAGAACAATATCCGTATTTTGAATATTGGCTTCGCCATTCGCGATCCATTCTGGGAGGCCGGCGCTGGGCTCCCCCGATGTTTGCGGTACGTGGCGTCCTGCGGGGTGCAGTTGGTCGTCGGAGTAGGGTGTAACGTGGACAGCGTGGCGGGCGAAACCGGCGCGTTTCCAGACGAGTGAGCCTTCTTTGGGAAGGAGCTTGGGGACTTCCCGACTGACGAGTTTGTAGGAGACGGGTTTGTGGGAGTAGGGGTTTAGTTTGTTGGGGTTGGCCATTTCCCATGTGCGGGATGTGATGCCGTCGTAGTCGCTGATGGATTCGTTGACGGTTTTGTATTCGGTTTTTTGGGCGAAGAAGGCGTTGCCGTGGGGGTTTTCGGGGGAGCCGACGGCGCCGGCGCCGGGCATGGCGTCCGCTTGGAAGACGGTGTTGTTAGGTCCGTCGATGTTAGAGTCGATGCGGAGACAGAAGAGATGTTGATGGTTGTGTGCGTTGACGCCGGGGTAGACTTCGGTTCCCCAGCCTTTGGTGTCTTCGCCGGGGTTCATGGAATAGGTGTTTAAGATGCCGGTGAGTTTGATTTCGAGTTGGATGGTTCCGTCTTGGTGGAAGATCCAGTACACGCAGTATTCGTAGTTGGCGGCTGTGAAGATGTGGGAGACGATAAGTTTACGGCCACGGGTTACAATGACGGAGTCATCGCGGAAATCGGTGTGCTTGAAAAGGATACCGGCATCTTCTTCGTGAATGCAGATGGCGTTTTTGATGGTGGTACTTTCACCGGCGCGGTTTACGAACGCAGCGTCCTAATTTGATTTATGTTAGAAAAGACTTCAGGTATCCATTGAAATGAGAAAAACTGTACCATGTAATGAATTGCACCTTTGCAGTCACAGCCGAGGGAGAGACTGTTAGTCATGTATCCTCCTCCATATTCACCAAGATCGAAAGCGTGTTTGCGTTGATGAGGATGTTCAGGGTTACCGTAAGGAACAACCATCTCTACGAGAGAAAGTCTGTAGAATACTGGTCTAACAGTTCCCTTATCGTTGTATGTAATATTGTTGAGGACAATTCCTTCCTTGTAATTGAATCCAACATGGAAATTCCAGTTTTGCCAATTAATCTCACGACCATCAACCTTGAATGATACACCAGCTGGTTGGGTAATATTGATTGGTGTGATGTCCTTTCTGTATCCTCCTTCCTTTTCTATGCTTCCTGGATGATAGTTATTTGGTGCTGCCTTACTGACTGGTCGTCGGACCTCTGGGATATCAATGTGGATGATCTGTTGTTTTTCCGCATCGTAAATAGGACAGAAATCGAGAGGGAAGGAGTATTGAGAATCATCCATATGAGGTCGATAATACATAAGCGCTTGTTGTAGACGAACGTTATTACCGAATCGGTGGTCATAACCAATGGTCCATGCTATAATCGCTTAGAATAAGGGGAGTAAACGAGGTAGATATGAGAGGCTTACGATCGCAATACACTTTGTGCATATCTTCCGCTGGGATACCACTCAAAATACATTGCTCAATTACCTTTGGGTCTTTTCGAACAACATGCTCAACGATTTGAAGATCTTCCATTGTGATCTGCATTTACTGTTAGCTTTAATGTCGCAAGTAGATTGCACAAGATTCTAGCATGGATTAAATACATACCAGAGGTTGTACACCATCAATATGTTCCCATTTCACCACCTTTCCCTCTGCCAAATCAACCAAGCCATCATAGACCTTACCACCTGGCGCAATCACCACCACATCTGCTATTCTCTTTGGTCTTGGAACAACCTGTGGACTTTCAAGCCATTTCATCATCTCCTTCTTGCGGGGTTCATGAAGTGTGATGGCATTGTAATGAACAGATCCCTTTTCAGCACGAATGATCTGAACCGCTTTCTCAATCTCTGCATTGGAGAGAGGATCGAATGGATGAGGTGGAGGAGAAGTAGCAGAGAAGTGATGTGCGAGTGATTGAAGTCTGTTGGAAGCCATTGTGACGAATTGCAAGTCACTTGGAGGGAAAAATGTACAGTGAGTGAGATATTCAATTGAAGTTGTGAGCTCCCTTGGTAGAATCCCAGATTGAAATGCTTCTTTGACAAGAGAAAGAACAATAGGAATGATATATAGAAATAAAGATAATTGAGGAACTTCCAGCGTCAACTATATATCTTCAACCAGCATCTCCACTGAATGTCAGGTACCTGTGCGTGAGCGGGACTCTCTGTATCAATCGGGTCAAGACACGACAGTTTAATTCTAGTAACTTTTCTCAAAGGGTATGCTATTACATTTCTAAAAGAGTATTGTGAAGGTTATCGAATGGCTGGATATGCATGAACAAATCCTAGCTCTTCCAATAACATGGTCGCTGTCCTTGATAGCTGTTCTAACGCAGTGATGAAAGCTTAGAAAAGTGGAGCGAGGGGTTCCGATAAGGATTGAGATAAGGACCGTCTAGACCTAATCGAGACATAGAATCCCGAGACACGTGATTAGAAAGTCCCTCGATTTGAGAGATACGAATTAGGGATTAATTTCCGGAAGATTTCGTGTTGGGGTGGATGAGAAGTAGGAAAGTGATGATAGGGAGGGGATGTCTTTTTGATCGTTTTAGAAACTTTGTTATGTAAATCAAGATGCGATTTCGGAAGAGCTTTGGATTTGATCGATCGTTGGGAATATTTGGCAAAGTGTCAATATCGTGTCCTTCTCATGATCGGTACAGCAGTATATGACTGGCACCATTGGCCGAGGGACACTTTAAGAAACAGGAAGATCACAAGCGAGGAATGGGGATTATCGCACTGTTCTGTCGAAGTCTTTTACAGATCAATCAAATGGTATTTATATAAAAGTCATATTCGAGAGGTGAGATGCAGAGCATTTTATCATGGTCAAGATGGGCAAGAGATATTTCAATCTTATATATTCAAAGGTTAACACTCGCTATACAAAGTGTTTGCTAACAAACATTTGGACCCGATTGTAAAACCTTCGCAACTTCCTGGGCAAGAACGTCATGCATTGGATAGGTAGGATGCAACGAATTCAACCAGAAATATTCGTTCACTGGTATGTAACAAGATGGATCAGTATAATTCGGTGTCGGTGTACCACTGTAATAATTTTATTAGCAAGCGAAAACTGACCCGAGCGATCAAAGGGAAAAACTTACTTCTCATAAGCAACGCAGTACGCGGTAGTATTTTGATAGACAGAAGTCTGGGGAAAACTCTTCGGGTTGTTTAATACTTTGGTGAACAGAGTATTGGTATCAACTGTGAATACGTTGACATCCGAGAAAGTCTTCTTGAGACTTTGAGCAAGTGCGGCAAGACGATTATTCCAATCAGCAATGTCAAGCTTTTCTTCAGCTTGATATGATGCTCCCCCGGAAATTGCCAACGGACTCCTGTCAACGGGTGGGACATTCAGGAATGCAAAGTTTCGAGCACCGATATAGTAGAGTTCATCTACCAGACCGTGGTAAACGGCCATGATTCGTTCATTAAGGTTTGCAGTTGCTGAGGCTCCAAGGTAATACGAATTACCGACATCGTTGATACCATCAAAGATAGCGAAGAGAGTATTTCCAGATGACCATGGAGCTGTATCTGGTTTTCCTGCGTAAGCGGGAAAGAATTGATTCTCGATTTGCTCGGCTACAGAGGAGACTTGTGGTTCATAAGGGGCGACAAGATCAGAGTTGATCGTGGCTCCTCCATACGCCAAATTATACGTCAAGACGGTAGACTTGTTGTATTTGACCGTGAGAAAGTCAACCCAATTTTGGCCATTGGTAGCAGTATATCCTAATCAGAATTAGAGCTGGCTAGATGAAGTTGAGGGTGTCTTACTAACCTGGATATGTAGGATTCCCAAGGGGATTAGTGGGTGTTGGCTGAGTGCCGTTCGTCTGAAATCCGCTCGCTGAGTATGAATCCCCACTAATATAATCAGTAAATGCATCCGGACATTATTTCTCCTGCAATTCTCACAATGTAAATGCATATTGGATTTCGTTCCAACCTGGCCAATTCGAGGTAGCTTGGCATTGTTTGTGAGTATCCTGTGCCAACGGTGCTCCTTGGACGGAAGCTACAAGAGATGTGGCAGTAAGCACAGTGGTAATGCGTGATGAAACCATGTTCACAGATGTTGACGAAAGGTGTATGATTTTGATGCTGATAGTCAGAAGGTTGGGTAGAAGATTTCAAGAGAGAGACAATATTTATATATATATATGAACAAGTTCAAATGGTCACCTCCTTAGAAGTCGTTCTCCACTGACAGCAGTATGATATAATCTAGTCATGTCTATGGAGTAAAACGGATAGATATAAACAAATTCAGACCATGCCATCTGAAGATATCCCCCGCCACACAAAAGTGAAATTCTACGATTAACCGTTTCCAGAGTATAAATATGCAAAATGGTAATTTGTATTCCGGATTGCAGACGGAACATTTCGTTCCGCAGCCGGTTGAGAGTTAAGCTTCTCCACGATGTATTTTACATGCGGGGAAGATCTCAAAGCCGCCGGCGCCATGGTAGAAGCTCTCCAATTATGTTATGAGTGTCAATTTACCCTGGTGGAGAACTTGAGACGTTTTAATCAATATTGGCCTGGCGATTTCGGATGATTGGAAAAGCGGAAAAACTTGCAGTGGTAAATAATATACGGACTTCGCGAAACTGTATTGTAGAAGTCGAAGAGGGAGGCCGGGTTGGAGATGCATAGCTAATTGAAAATGTTCCGAAGGTTTTTGGGATGATGTAGTCTTACAAAAAGACGTTGAACGTTTGGTAGCCGACATAAAAGCACACCGTTAAATCCTTAGTAAAGCCGTTTGATTTTAATCCAATGGCCAAAAATCTTTTCAAAAGTAAAGATTCGAAAAGCTATCTAAATTCAGACACAACACATCATGTCTCTTGCCCCATCTCGTTAGCGCCTTGAGCATATTTCAGTGAAATAACTTTCGAATTGATTGTAACATGGTTCCAATTCAAATGTTTAATAAACATCGTGAAAAATCACCGCAATGCTCTCCTGTTCCTCAAATCAAACTCCCTTTGGCTTCGCAATCATGCACTTTATAATTCTCTGACAGATATTCAAGTATGTTATTCCTGGCTTTCAAAACTTGGGAAGCGTAGGTAAGGTTATGGTTCCTATTCCGCATGAAATTCCAGTATATCCAACCATTGAACGAGACTTATGCGAACCCACAATGATATGTTGCGATTATTCGTCCTTTTGTCGGCTGAAGAAGTTCGATGTGCTAAGATGCATTCAAGTCGCTGTCATCAGGTTCTCTTCGAGATGTAGGACTTATATGTATACATGAGAGATATTAGACACGTACTGAGGATTTGACGAATCGAACCAACGATTGCGAGAGATCAACTGAAGATTAGGTTCGCAGGCCATTGGTACAAGAAGAGATCTTCAATACTCTCGGGAAGATCTTTGATACTTCGTTTGTGGCTTTAAAGTATTGGATACTCTTAAGTATTTGAAGCGACGTATAAGCCATGATTGACTTCAATGGAAAATGGTTATTCTTTATGTAAGATCTTATATATCGTCGAAATAGCCAAATGTATGGACTCGATTCGAGCTAAAGTTCGCATGTTTTAATCAAGTAGGTAGCGTGATGGAACCAGGAACGGGCCGGATAGAAACGTTTTCATGGAGCGTATAGTAGTGCTTCATAGGTGTCATAGGCAGTTCGGGACATCGGATATTCGAGGGTTCAATGACAAGACAAGATATAGTAGCTACGAGCTTGAGTATTTGCCAGGATATAATTCAAACTCATTGCAGCCTCCAAGAAAGTCCTCTCTCTCGAATAGATTGAAGTTTTAATTTCATCGAATAATGTATAAATGTATGATAATGATACCACAACAAGCCCTCCTTTTATTAATAGGACAAGTATTAATACCTATCCCGATTCCCCAATATTCATCTCAGAATCTTCCCAGGTTCATGGACTCGCTGATACACGGTATCGATAAGTACCTAGTATTCTTACGATACGATACTCGGCCATCAGATAGAAAGGGAATTAATCTAATCGCCATCTACGTCACCCAAGCCTAGAAATCTTTTATATGGGGCGTTAAGGAAAGCACCCAGACCCAAAGCCCAAGCCCTGTGCCCTGTGAAGCCACTCTCGCCGGTAATACCTAGTGGGCTTTTGATCACTGCCGACAAAGTTGCCAACAATCCAATCAAAATGCCATGGGGATGGGAAAAGGTAAGATGAATGAATTGAATGAGTAAAAGAGTCGACGAGCCCACTTGATATCTTTCAGAGAATGGATGCCAGGTACCTGACCAGGCTGACCGAAGTACAAAATCAATAGATCGGTGGAAGTCTGCAAGACCAACAAAGCACATAAACTCCATTAACGTGCTTGAAGTTTCTCAGGGTCCAATGGTCCAATGTTGGTCGATTGAGAAACTTTTCACGTGTAGCCATTTCTTTGGGCAGCAAAAGTGCAGATGGGAGTCTACTCAACAGCCCAATGAGATTCGTTAGCGAAAGTTAAACCATGAGTGAATCCTTGAACCCTTCGTCACCTTAACCTGTTCTTGATGAAGCCTGCTTCTGTGCCCTGTCCCCTCTCTCACTCTCACTCTCACAAAACCCAAGATCCTCGAAATAATATCCACCACCGTTTTCCCTTTCTCGAAAGAACCTCAATACCGAGTAATAATAATAAGTCTCGAACTTTATGAAGTTTGTTATTGTTGTTACATTACATTCCAGCCTCCTTATTTTCTAATCGTGAAAATTTTAAAAATATTTCATCCCCGGAAATCAAACGTCTTTTCGAGATCGATTAGCACTTGTTGGTTGGCTTGATCGTAATTCGTACGCCCACCACGTTATTGATCACTTAAGCGGGGTACGAGGTTCACATTGCATCAACTGAGTCGTTTCGCATAAGACATCGATTTTCTCAGCTGAACATCAACTCTTCAAATCTTTTCACAATTTGAAGAGAGAAAAAAAACACCATCTCTAGACAGTTTCATCTGATTTTTGAAAATCAAATTTAGCTCATCATGTCTAGAATGGGAGATCCTTATCGTACTTCCTCGGAAGCCCTTAGCAATTATGGCGGCAGCGGCCGTGGCGGCGGGGCTAACCGTTGGGATAATGAGCGACTTGCTTCGGAGCGCGACCGAGTTCGTTTTGCAACAGAACGAGAAGAGCGAGATTCACGATTTCTTCGAGCTACCGCTGGTCATACACGAGAACGATCTTTTGATGATGTTTATGAACGTCGAGGTCCACGAGGATATGAAGAGGAACGTGAACACTATGAAGAACGAGACTATTACGATTCACCAAGATTTCAACGAGAACCAGAACCAGGAAGAAAAAGACATACAACTATTACAATGGATAGAGAACGAGAGAGGGAAAGAGACGAGTCCCCGCCTCGAAGAGCTGGTGGCAGACCAGCATTTTTGAGAAGACAGAGCTCCCTTGATACCTTTGACCGCAAGCCGTTGGTGCGATACGAGAGAGAAAGGGAGATGGAGAGAGATGAGTATGGTCCTCCTGCCAGACGTCCAGATCTAAGACCGCCTCCTTTGACACCTGTTCCACTGCCAAGAGGTAGAGGATTACCACCACCGAGACGATATGCCGAAAGAGATTACGAGGATATCAAGGTTGCCGAACCAGACTTCTATGGCGATGAGGACTTCCGAGCTTATCCGGAAAGAATCAGAGAAAGGGAAATTGTGAGACGAAGGAGAAGAAGTCACGAAAGGCGAAGCCATAGAAGTCACAGCAAGGAAAGTCGTTCAACCGCTACAAGAAGTGTTCGAAGCGAGAGTGTCAGCTCGTCAGATAGTGGTACCACGATCTCGGTGAGAAGTGAGTTTCCTAAGAAGGGAAAGACAAGAATGCCAGCTAGATTGGTCAGCAAGAAAGCTATCATCGATTTAGATTACCCTTTCGAAGAAGAGGTGAGCCATCCAACATTTATCCACTAAGCAACTTATACTGATTTAACAGGGTGATACAATCATCATTCAAAAGGCACTTGGAAGAGAGAATATCGATGAAGTTATCAGATTAAGTGAAGAATATAAAACAGCTGAGAGTAAGTATTTGTTTTTCATTCCCCCTTTGACCACTGCATCAAAATGCCCCTAACCCCATTCTACAAAGAAAACAAAGTCAAGGAGACGAAAGAGGTAGAGACAACTCTAACAACATACCTCGTTGGTCCAGAACTCGAAATGTCCGGTGGCCGATCAGAAGCTGGGACCATAATCGAAGAACGTACTGAGGTTTTCAATATTCCACCACCTCCATCAATAATACACCACGCTCCTCCACCTCCTCCATCAGTACACTATGCGCCTCCCCCTCCACCAGAGCCAGTGCACTATGCACCCCAACCTCCACCAGCGCCAGCGCCAGCTCAATGGGCACCACCTCCTCCATCGGTTGTGTACGCACCACCTCCTCCACCAGTTATATATGCACCACCACCGCCCCCTCAACAAAACGTTGAGATTCATGAAACCACCCAGATAGTGGAGCGTTCTCCATCTCCAGCAAGAAGTGCATACTCACACCATAGCCACCATAGCCACCACAGCCACCACACTCACCACCATCATGACCCTGTCATATTGGAAGGACGCCCTCGATCGGTAGATGAAGAAAGTGTATTTTATGAAAAGCGTGAAATCATTGAACGCACGGAGCCTATTGGTGCGATGACCGTATCACGCTCTCATAGTCATCGTAAAGATGAACGCTCAATTCGAGCTGAGATCAAAGCGCTCGAGGCAGAGAAGGAAGCCCTCAAAGCGGATCGACGGGCTAATCGAGAGTTACGACGCGCAGAGCGACTTCGTCGTGAAGGTGCCCGACACAGTGACAGCCAGTTGGTACTTTACGAAGATGAGATTCACGATGGAAGAGATGTGACCATTGTGAGAAGGGAGAGAATCGTGGAGCCTGAAGGAGGTGTTAGGATCGAAAAAGACCGAAAAGGTAGGATGAGCATCAGTGTTCCCAAGCATGCCTATCGTTAGGTGTCTTGCCTGATTGAGGTGGGTCACTTGGCATTGGGATGGATGGTTTTCGTGAATGAGGCTAACCAGCTTGTTCTTCACAGCACCTCCACCAAAATTGGTTAGAGCCATGTTGGCTACCCTTACTTAATTCCTACCATTTGAAAACCAACACATTTCGTTCTTTACGTCAAGCGCATAATGAGCCGAAATGCATTAATAAATGGCGTTGATCACATAGGAATTTCGTGGTTGGATCGGATTGAGCTTATAGGTTTTCTACGCAAGCAGAAATTGTACTTCTTTTTCTATTTCCTTTGAACTTTATGACAGCATGCCTTTTAGACTGTATTTGACATGAAGAGGGATTTCATGGGAGGGATATTGGACAATGAGTTTTGCGATGGTATCTACAGCAGCAAGTTGACGTTTTTACTTTCTCGGTTCGAAGATACACTAGTTTGGTTACGTACAGCTTTTTGATTGCTTCACTCTTCATTCTTTTTATTTTGATGTTTTTTACAACTTTTTGGCTTTATTGATGATGCGACTTACGAAATCTTTTCGATAATTGGTTAATGGATGGATCGATGGACGGGTGGGGAGATGGATAGGTGAATGGGCCGGCGGATGGCTAAATAAATGGTTGGGTGGCGGGCGGGTTTCTACGCCCTGAAATGGTCTATGAAAGGAATATCTAGTGGTAGTTTACGAAAATGAGAAGATGCAAATTTTATGATTATGACTTCGGTTATGGTTATGAGTATAAATATGATTATGATACTCTGATGGTTCTCTAGGTCAGATCTTTATTCAGATTAGATTTTGGAGGGGGATTTTGTATTTATGAAAGGGGGGTTTGGGTGAGGTGTTGAATCATTATTAGTGTCTGGATGGATGGATGGATGGATGGATGGTTGAGTGGATGGATGGATTGATGGATTGATGGATGGATGGATGGATGGATTGATGGATAGTTGATCCTGCTGTTATTTTAATTGTGATTTTTATTTTGCGTTTTGAATCTGAGATTTGAGATTTGAGATTTGAAAGTTGTAAAGAATACAAATTATATAAGTTTTCAAACTAATATGTACATACTCGATTCATATATTTACTCCTTTTATTTTTATAAAACAAACTATGGCTTTAGAATTTTCCAAACTATCGTTGTAAATTATATGGATACCTTTGAATATAGATTATATCATACTTATTCGTAAATGCTTGGTGTGCTCAATATGATAGCATTTTGACCCCGAAGCGCCGCGCTATGCATCCTATCCTAGCCTATCCGTTATAACTCCTTTCCCTTTGATGCAGTCCATATTGATTCATATTCTCCATGTAAACCTTGGATTTCCAAATCTTCTCGGTTAAGCTATCTCCGATTTCTTTGCGTCGTCTCGCTATGCATCCCACCAACTTGCTTTCAGCCTTCATCAACTAGTCCATCCATTGAAACGTAGTATGTCAACTTTGAGCCAATCTAGATTCGAAAATTTGCCCCAATGCCCAACGCCAAAATTCTACTCCTCTCAATTCCACCCCTATTTTATCTTCCTCGCTTTAATATAATCCCTCAACTGCTCCACCCTCGTTACGAAAAACATCCTCTTCGCATCATTCTTCCAAACCAATACTCCTACTTCTTCGGCATATTTCGCACACCCTTCATACTCCTTCTGCCCGTCAAATTCCTTGAACAAAAACCCCGGCACTGCTTTCATTCTCTCGTTTTCCAATTGCCAGAGACGAATTTGATCAACGACCGTAGGTGGTAATACTGGTCCTCCATGAGCTGCAGTAGAGGCTTTGACGAGTTGCGGGTGCGCATGGGTGGATAAGTAGGTGATTATTTGATCGGAAGTGATACCGTGAGATATGGCAGTACGTATGGAATCACGAGAGACGCGGCCGCTGACCATGTTGGGGTATCGAGTGTTAAGTTTGGTAAAGAGTGAGAGGACGGCAATTTGAAGCGGAGAATTTGTGTAGGCGTATAAGCGGTAGTTGGTTTCAATAATTATGAAGCCCTTTTGGTTAGCGGCGGATTTGGAAGCGGCATCGAAACCGGCTGACACGGTACGAAGAGCGCTGGCGTCTGAGGTGAGGGTCGTAGCAAGACGAGTTGGGAAGAACTGTGTGGGAGCGGAAGGAGGGAGGTAAATCAGGCCAAAGTCGATGAGGTTGCCGAGCATATTGTGTTGAGCATCTGTGAGGGTTGTGGTGCTATATGCACGTCCGAGTTCAAGGGAACCTAGCATGAATAGGAAAGAGAGTACATCAACGGAATCCATTCCCATACTCTCAGCATTTTCAATCCATAAAAGAAGTAAAGTCCAGACTTGCGCATTGGCTTCTTGTAATAAAAATGAGAATCCAGCTTGAGTGATACCCACACTTCGCCCTCTTGTAACTAACTTTCCTGCATCGAGTAGTTTCTTAACTGAACCTGCGGGCCCACTTCCTTCCTGCCCGGAACCTGCTGCAACATTATTGACCATATAATGTAGAATCCCCTCCCATTGCATTCGAGCATGTACATCCAAGAAATCTATATCAACGTGTGGCGCAATGTGATCCGACGAAGGAACTCCAAAAGATTGATGATTCCCTCCACCAGTAAGTGCCAGTCGTAAAGAAGTTCCGAAACTTTTAGTCAGAGCTACAGTCTGAGGATCTTCTCGGCTCAGCGCAGTAATATCGACAATATGCAGTCGCGATAGTAAGGATAGGGCTTGATCTTTTTGCCTGTAAGAGTTTAGCTTGCAACATCATCTTAAGCCAGGGTACAAACCTCTTGCTCTTCGGTTGCACCCATTGATCCAGAGCTGTGAGAGGTAAAGGCTTGGGCATATAGAGTAGTGCCATCACAAAGGATTTGGCAAGATGAGGGAGCATACGCCTAAAAATGGCCAAAGAAGTGGAAGGTTGTTGATATAGTCGTCTAAAAGTTGTACCTGGTAATCTTTCCAGGTACTCAAAAGAAGCAAGAGTTGATACAGACATATTAAAAGTACTTCTTTCGTATTGTCCGTAGTATCATGAATTCATCATTGCTGGTAAGAAATTCAAGAAATTCAACAGCCTCGCAGGAGCAAGTAGCCTGGTGGTGGAGATTTTGAGCTTGGACCACCACCATCACCATGTCTTTGTTCCCTCCGGGGAAACATCGGTCCGGGAGCAAACGGATTTGAAGAGTGAGGTATCTAAAATCTAATGACATTTATTAATTCATATATCCACGTCTCAACTCCACCATTACTCTTCCAATATGGCTGCCCTAAGATTCGTGAGATCAGTGAGTGGCTGTCATACAACCAAAAATGTACTGATGCTGATATCGCTACCTTTTGCCTAGGTTCTGAAATCATTTCAGGAATCATCGGGACTTGAGCCGAGGTACTGTTTTCTATACATTCTTGGTTGTCACTTATTATAATACAGCTCCGGACCAGGCTCATTACAAGTGTTTAGCCGTCTATCAGTTTGAGCAAAAGGGCTTTCAGCCAGTATCTGAGTCAATCTAGGACAAATGGTTAAAGATTGCTGTCCATCGGGCCTCCTCAACATCATGTAACATTGTACTTCTCTGTACTAGATAAATCTAGAACGTCTTTTGCTTCTATCTTCGTAGCACCGGTCTTGCAAAAATCCTGACTGACATTCGACTGTAGACTTTTCGGTGAAAATGTAAGGTGCCATGGCATATTGTCATTAATTTGAATATCATTGAAGTTTCTGAATTGACCTTGAATAGCTTCGAGTCACAGGAGCAGAGCCAGGACGTGTGGATTTTGAGCTTGATATCAAGAAGGAGCATACTGTAAGGAAGCTCTGTCAACCATAATGCCCTTTCATTCATTTATTCTATACTAGAACCGTTTAAATATCATTCATGGGGGTACAATTGCTAGCATGGTGGACCTAGGTGGCTCACTAGCTGTTGCGTCAAGAGGTCTTTATGCTACCGGTGTTTCCACTGATTTGAATGGTAAATGTCCTATGCCTGCAATACAGTTCCAATTCTGTTATCTAATTCAAGTCCAGTCACATACCTCAATTCTGGTGGTAAAGTTGGAGACGTATTGAAAGCGGTAGTGACTTGTGACAAATGTAGGGTATTTTCTCATCACTGTTACCGTTCATATCTCTAACATAAGTTAGTCGGAAAGACGTTAGCGTATACTTCTATTCAGTTCACGAATAGCAAGGGCGAAGTAGCAGCACGAGGAAGTCACACAAAGTCGGTCTTCACTTCAAATATTTCGGGTTGTCAAACTAAACAAATTCATAACAGATACGTCGCACTCGCGTGGAAGGAACCAAAAAATATAGTTGAGGAACTGTCACCTCGTCCTTAAAATGCCCACGTGCATCAGCCTTATATGTACGATGCGATACGTTTGCTCTAAGCTTAAAGTCATTTGTGTTCAAATCATCATTGGCAAGCGTCTCCTGAACGCGGAAATATAATTTTAAGCCCGACCCGACAATTTGGTCCCAGAATTATGGTTCAGGTCACCAGGGCATTGGAGATTTGTTTAAAATTGTGGCTTTTCTCGGATTTGCAAGCATATGCAATTTATCATGGGATGATTCATTATTTCTGCTAGGATTTTTCAATTATTAGGTGAATTTACTGTGGTTGATTGGTTATTAGAAACTCATTCAAGTACCTGATGCATTGTTTGACCCCACGAAATTGTCCAAGAACAAGCTGTCGGGTTCTTTTCATAGGTCATGAGGACTGCAGCAGACATTAAAAGAGCACGTTACACAGCTTGTGATCTAGCTAATGATTGGATTAACACTACTCTACGAGGAATTACACACTTTTACCACGGCACAGTGTCAGACCGGTTACAAAGCAGAATGTGAAATTACATAGGCTAGCTACTCGACACAGCTCTTTCATTTGTGTCATCAATTTTTGATATTCTTAAGCTCTTCCATGCCCCGCATTGTCTTTGGCAGATATTTGTGTAAGTGGCTTAAGCCGTAGCGGTGTGTCTTCGGCGTTTGTGATGGTTTGAAGACTTAGTAGTGATGAGACAAGAGTCTGAACGGAAGGATTGGCTTGCTTGGCCAATCATCCCATCTCCCGGTGTAGCAATTTGATGGTAACATTCAGTGTTGCCTTACATGCACCATGATTTGAACCCTTTGGAGTAAATTTGTTATACGACTCGCGTTGGGTGCATTGTACATATAGATAGCTCTCGTATTCACGCAGAATTGAACATGTCAAGTCCATGCAGCATAGGTATCGCAAAGCTACGGAAATTTAATCTTTCGCCGAGGAATTACCCCAGATTTACTTCGAGGACAGATGAATGTAGTAATCAAACTCGAATGGGTGGGTGCAGCTAGATCATGCACCTCGCCTTAAATCGTTTCACACTATAGCGAATCAATTCTACTCATACCGTATTTTGGCGCATTTCAACGAATTAACGAATCTGTATGAGCATGGGTCTCTCATTCACTAAATTACCCCAATATCAAACTTAAGGGTTTGGTTCAGCACGTGTAGACAAGCAAAACACTAAGTGAATACGGCAGCATATGAGTGGTAAATTACCTACTGCCCTACCTCAGGTAGCTCAAATTCGTTGCTACTTAAGCAGTTCAAAAGTCCAGGTTCGAAGATCCAGCTTACAACACAACACAACAACAACCTCAACACGCCTTTACATTTTGATATATCTTCAATCTTCAGCACTATTTCATCGAGGAGTCGTTCACTCAATCATAATGTGGTACACTACTAATGTTTATGTTATTTGCGCCTTCGCTGCAATAGGTAAGTAGTTCCCCTCGGATGGAAGGCAAGAACAATTAGTAATATCTACAGGCGGTGGCCTTTTCGGCTTCGACATATCTAGTATGTCTGGTGTTCTTGGAACGCAAGCATACGTCAGATACTTTAACAATCCTCAGTCTTATAGTCAAGGAGGAATAACCTGTGCTATGCCTGCTGGATCTCTCATCGGCGCTCTGTCCTCCTCCTTCATCGCCGATAAATGGTCTAGACGGGCAAGTATTCAAATCGCATCGGTCATTTGGATTCTTGGCTCAATGTAAGTTTCTATTTACAGCTACATAAACGAAACTAATATCCTGTACAGTATTCAGTGTGCTTCAGTCAATGTAGCCATGCTGGTTGTTGGTCGAGTCATTGCTGGTATTTGTGTTGGTATTGCTTCTTCGATCTGTCCTGTCTACCAGTCTGAGATTGCACCAAAAGAAATTAGAGGTAGAGTTGTCTCCCTTCAACAATGGGCAATTACATGGGGTATTCTCATCCAGTACTTCATTCAATATGGTGCTTCGACAATTGGAGGTGGCGCGAACAATCCAGTAAGTACGATGTCATTTTGGAAGAGCTAGCTTACTAACAAAACTCTTTCCACAGAACCAACCCACTTCTGCATTTCGAATTCCTTGGGGTGTACAAATTGTTCCAGCAGTTATTCTCTTCTTCGGCATGTTCTTCCTACCGAAATCTCCTAGATGGTTGGCATCCAAGGATAGATGGGAAGAGGCCATTAAGGTCATTGCGAACCTTCATGGTGGCGGTGATGTCAACCACCCAAAGGTTCTCGCGGAATATCGGGAGATTGAGGAGGCACTTCGATTCGAACGCGAGGAAGCTATCAGCTCTTACAAGCAGCTTGTAGCCCCACGAATGATCAAGCGTGTTATCTTGGGAATGTCTATCCAAATGTGGTCTCAGCTTTGTGGAATGAACATCATGATGTACTACGTCGTCTGTAAGTATTAAGCACCGGTATGATACGATATGCCACTAATGATTCTTTTAGACATCATGCAGGGTGCAAACATTGCCAACCCCCTCGTCACTGCCTCAATTCAGTACATTCTAAATGTGATGTTGACTTTACCTGCAATCATCTATCTTGATCGCTTCGGACGTCGCCCGGCCATGCTCATTGGTTCCTTTCTTATGATGACCTTTCTTTTCGTTGCTGGCGGACTCCAAGCAGGCTACGGCGAACCTAACAACACAGATAGGACTCGGACTGAGCAGAACCAAAATCTTACGTGGGTCGTTCACGACAAGAAAGCTGTATCATCTGCCATCGTCGCTATGACATACCTATTTGTTTGTGCATTTGCAACAACCTGGGGACCATCATCGTGGACCTACCCAGCCGAAATTTTCCCAAATAAGATTCGTGCAAAGGCTGTCTCTCTCGCAACCTCGGCAAATTGGTTCTGGAATTGCGTCCTCGCTTTCGCGGTTCCGCCTCTGCTGAAGAACATCAACTGGAAGATGTACATGATCTTTGCCACATTCAACGGACTTGCTTATATCCACATTTTTCTTACAGCACCCGAGACTAAAGGCAGAACACTCGAGGAGATGGACGCCGTTTTTAATAGCGGTTTGCACGCATGGCAGTCCCTTCCAAAGGAGTCGAGGTTGGATAAATTGGCGAAGGACATTGAAGAGGGAAATCTCAAGGTTGTAGCTCCCATTGGTGGTGCTGGTAGAGTTGGTGAGGTTACTGATGAAAAGAACATTCATCACAACGACGGTACACTTGCTCCAAATCACGCTGATCATAATCATGGCGTCACTGACATACAGCATGGTCATCATCAAAATGATGAGAAGAACGTTCGCGGGCGCGACGCGGCAATCTAACTATGTGGGCAAACGTCACGATACGTTAAAGGATGATTGCTAACGGCATCTCTCCTCTTTCCTCTTGAATACCTAGTGATGGTCTTTAATTAGTAATATAATCTTCCATAAGAAGATTCCATTCTTGGGCAGGGTTTATGGCCTTAGCCAAGATTTATGGATTGTAGCATGATTTTTACGAAGAATCTAGGACAGAAATTGACAAATTCATTTGATTTCAACAGAACTTGACAGAACGTGACAATCATGCTCAACAAAGTGAGATGAATCTAATCATGCCTCCCATCGTGCTCACTTAAACTTTTGTTAGGTATGCAAAGTATAGATATTTTTGAAATGCAAATCCGAATTCGAAATATATATTCAGTTTCAGAACTTGGAAGCAAGGAATGATTCGTCATGTGATGCGGGGAGCTAACCATTCTCAACGTCATGATTATTAGCTTCGATCCGCGCAGCTCATTCAGATACATAGATCCAGGAAAAAAGAGCTTGTAGCCATGAGCTATCGAGTTAAGCGCATGGCCGATTGAATTTATTCCTTGGACGCAAGAGAGGTAAGCTACATGTACACTTTCCAGGTAGGAGAATTTCATTCATGTACGCTCTCTCCATTTTCAATCCCATTATTGAATGTTTATTTCTTTCTTCCCTCACCTGCGCCTCGGCAGACACTTTACATATTTTTTAGTTCAAAGAGCCAGCTCTGGCAGTGTACGCAGAAATTCATCACTTCATCAAGGCACTTTTCAAGCCAAAACTCTAGATATGCCACCTAAACGAAAGAGATCCTCAGTGGCGACCACGCCCAATGTCGATGGTACTTCGACTCAAATCCTCCCTCCGAGTCAATCTACTACAACCAAGCCGCCACCTGCCAAACCGTCGCGGCAATCGTCTCGCAGAGACAAATCTGATACGAACCCCGAGCACAATGCAGATATTATAGATAGCAAGATAGCACTTCGCGCAAGCCCAGATGCTGATGACTCCGAGGAATCTTTTGACTTGAAGAAAATTAAGGTAGAATCAACACCAGCAAAGGAGAATGGTGTGAGGAACCCTGTCAAGAATGAGGATAGTGATTCGCCACTTTCAGATATTGGTGATGACCTTCCAGCGCCCACACCTGCTAAGAAACAGAAGAAAGCACCGACGAAGAGCTCAATTGCTGCGAAGAAAGGGTCGGATGAAATAAAAGCTTTTGTAGCGGAACAAGCAGCTAAAAAGGCTACGGTGAAGAAAATAAAAAAGGAAGATGACGGGGATGAATGGAATAAAAGGGATGGCCTCGACGGAGATGAGGAAGGGCAGATGGAGGATGCTGATGATATAAAACTGGAAGCGAGGAGACCACCTCCTGTCAACAGTGACTATTTACCTCTACCATGGAAGGGGAGATTAGGATATGTAAGTTTCTACCTCACTGCACTAGCTTCAAACGACTGACCTTTAAATCCAGGCATGTCTGAATACTTACCTTAGATCATCAAACCCTCCTGTCTTTACGTCTCGGACCTGCCGTATAGCTTCCATTATCGAACATCGCCATCCATTGAAAGATCCTTCACAGCCTGAGCATGCAACCAAGAATCGACCAGATAAATCGAAGCCAGCTTCTATCGTGCGAGGACAGCGATACGTCGAAGAATTGTGCCTGGCAAATGTCCGAGACTTACCAAAAATGTTTCGATGGAATGAGAAATATGGGATTAAATTCATGAGATTGAGCTCGGAAATGTTTCCGTTCGCTAGTCATGCTGAGCATGGCTACAAGCTTGCCCCTTTTGCTAGCGAAGCTCTTGCGGAAGCTGGGAAAGTTGTAGCTGAGTTGGGACATCGAGTCAGCACACATCCTGGACAAGTAAGTTAACATATTTTGCCGTGGAAGTAAACACTGACAAGCATGCAAAGTTCACGCAATTGGGTTCTCCACGTCCAGAGGTCATTGCAAATGCGGTTCGAGACCTTGAATATCATGATGAAATGCTCGGACTACTTAAACTACCAGCTCAAATCGACAGGGATGCAGTTATGATCTTACACATGGGAGGTACATTCGGCGATAAAACTGCCACACTCGATCGCTTCCGTGAAAATTATGCTAAACTTTCACCTTCCATCAAACAACGGCTCGTCCTAGAAAACGATGATGTATCATGGACTGTTCATGATCTCCTTCCAATCTGTGAAGAGCTTAATATTCCTCTTTGCCTCGATTTTCACCACCACAACATCATGTTCGATTCTAGTCAAGTTCGTGAAGGCACTAGGGATATCATGGATCTCTTTCCTAGAATTAAAGCTGGATGGACGAAAAAGGGTATGACGCAGAAAATGCATTATAGCGAACAGACTCCCCAGGCCATAACTGGTCGTCAGAGACGAAAGCATAATCCTAGACCAGCAACCCTTCCGCCCTGTGCAAATGATATGGATTTAATGATTGAAGCGAAGGATAAAGAGCAGGCGGTATTTGAACTAATGAGGACATTCAAATTACCGGGATATGAAAGATTTAATGATATTGTACCATATGAGAGAGACGATGATAATCGCGTTCTACCAAAGAAGCCCAAGAAGAAAAAGACTAAGAAGCAAATCAATGAAGAGATTGAAGAATTTGGTCACGAGGTTGAAGAGGAGGAGGAACCAGTTAAGGATATAATACCAGAGGAAGAAGTTGGCATGGGAGGAAAGGATAACCGTGTATATTGGCCAGTAGGTATGGAAGAATGGTTGACACCAAAGAAGCGAGAAATCAAGAAGAAAGGCTCTGAAGGGGATGAAGAAGAGGAGATGTTCAAGCACCCTACACCTGCAAATTTTGAGGCCAGGAAAAAAATTACTGAAAGAAAGAAGATGCCTTTTGATGAAGGGATCAAGGAGAAATTGGCGAGCGCAGAGTGTTTAAATGATGTGATGGAGGTAGTAGAATTAGTGAAGAGTTCACAAGCTAAGGTAGACGAGAAGGCGGAAGTTAATGGGTTTGCAGAGGGACCTGGTGGCTCTTCTAAGAAGAGTACGCCTGCCAAGAAGAAGGCAGCACCCATGCCAGCAAAGAAGAAGAATGCGAGAAAGGTTCAAACGCCTAGTGCGAGCGTTTCGAACGAAGATGAAGATGAGGACGATGATTTGAGTATGCCTGATTTATCGGCCGATGATGAACTGAAAAAACCGGCTTTGAAAGCTAAACCGGCAAGACAGAGTGGTAGAGCTGCGGCTAAGAAGAAGAGTTACGTGGAAGTGGATGGGGATGAGGATGAGGATGGAGATGAGTAGATTATTCAAGTATATATGTTTCTGGTTATAAAGTGGATATGTTTACTATTATGTTCTTGTTATCTTGTATATTACCACATCTGTACTATTATTATTCTCATATCTGTATCAAAAATTCCTACCCTACGCATTTCATCAGAATCTTGCATTCGTGATCATTTCCCCTTCTTTCTTTCCTTCCTTCTTTATAACCGTTATAGGTAGATATCGTTATTGAAAATATCAAATTGTCTTTTTCATACAATCATATTATTTCCTGAAATTTGAATATACGCAGGAGAAGATAATGATTAAATATCGTATATACTAGTAATACACTCAAATCTGGTAATCCCCTGTTTGTAAATATATTACTATATTTTTGAAAGGTTTGGAGTGCAGTGGAAAATGCGGCAGGGAAGTTGGATCGTCGTGATGGTGGTGGTGTTATACTGGCCTTGGATGGAGGGCAGGGGGTGGTTATTCTTTTGTTTCTTGTGGATGTAGAAATTGAGGGATTGTTGGAGGTAGGTAGGTGGGTATACAATAAGAAGCTTTTTTTATGGCTGTTGATGTAATTGTTTGATATTAGGTTGGGGGTTTTTGGTGGTGGGTATTGAGTATGTATTCGTCTGCGGATTTTGGGTTTTAGATGGATGTGGATGTGGATGGATTGTCGAGGTGAGAATTGAGATCGGAGTGGGGTTATTTGGGGATGAGGATAGGGGAATGATGTTAGGGGGGTGGGTAGTGAGTAGTTTTGAATTTATGGAAGTATCGAGAGGGGTTTGGGAGGTTTGAGACAGGGTAGGTGGGAGTATATGCTGGATACCTACGTAATGCAATTTTTGTGTGATTTTTTTTGGTACGCTTTGGATTCATTTTGTTGCTGTTTCAGTGTTTCGATTGGAAGGTTGGTTGTGTGTAGGGTACAGAATGGTATATTTGATGATTGCCATTTATTTTTGAGTAGTGAGTGAGTGGTACTGAAGTTCAAATAGTTCAAATGGCTTGAATAATGATCATTTCCCTGCCCCTCCCTCTCATCCGCTTTGGAGATTGTTGGTGATCACTCTTGGAGTATATTTGAGTCGAAATGGTGATTCACTCCGTGGGAATTCATCATACTTTGCCTTTATACAGATTTTAATGATAGATGATATTGAGTCTAGAAGACTCACCTGATGATGTCTGTGTATAGATGTTGTTACATGTTTGTATACGACGATTGTGCTATTCTATAGCAGTTGTAATGTATTATGGAAACGCGGGAAGTGGTCAAGAGATCACTACCCTACTTCTTGGATAGTCTTTGCACGTATAAATGATTAAGGATGCTGATCATCCAAGTAATATAGCTCCGCGTTGCATTGACACTTCTTATTGTCCTTGGAGATATTGATCATTCTTGCCAACGTAAATATGATTACTTCAAACTATACGTGCATTGTATCGACTCTATATGCGCCTTACATAAACAATAGACAGCTATGCAAACGCTAACAAAATACTCATCACTTCATACATCTATATCTTCTACTGCCAAAGCATATAAAGCAGAGATTTCCACCCGCATCTGTCACCGTCTTAAAAACGAACAACACAAATGATACATAACATGAAGGCTCATACCGACCACATCACTACCTCCTCATCCATCAATGTCCAAACAAACTCTTGTTCCAGAACTCGATCATAACCTTCCCAAAAATATCCTATCATCCCACCCCCACATCCACAAAAACCGCATTCACTCCCCGAAGAATGCAAAAATAAATGAACAGAGGGGGATTCGAACCCCCGCGGGCTAAGCCCATGAGAATGCTAGTCGATTTTACATCAACCAAGCTTAGCAGCTTGAGTCACACGCCATAACCACTCGGCCATCTGTCCTTCATACATGTTATACTGAAAGTAGCACATCAACCTTCAAGACCCCTCCAAAATTCGCATGCGCAATAAACGAATAATAAAGCCGCATGAAGAAAAACTCGAAAAAGAAAAAAAAAAAAAGTGTCGGGAACATCCACAAAAGCAAGATGGATCCAGCGGGGCATTCTGCACTAGAGAAATGGTAATGGATACTGCTAGTCAAAGCTTTGAGTAAAAGAAAGATACATAGTAGGAAATGCATGTTCAGGTATCAAGGTGGGTGGAGCCCAAGAGTCAAAAGTGCAAAAATTCATATCTGGACGAAGGGATTTGAGCCCAACGGGGGGGTCGAACCCCCAACCTTGTGATTAAGAGTCACACGCTCTACCGATTGAGCTAGCCGGGCAGGCTATATATGATAGATGTTTGTTGAAGCAGTGGACGTCAATCAAACTGTTATTGCTAGAGGTTAGAAGTGAAAAATCTTTAAAGAGTTTTCGAGGAGGGTTTGAGGATAAGCGAGGGGGTGTATTTTACCGTAGTTTATGTTGGTAGGAAGCACGGTCCATTCATTAATCAGGCATGCTGTAGTAGATAGTGGATTGTACATCACCTTAAAGATTTTAAGATTACTCATGTTTAAAGTTTATATAAAGTGGAATTTGAGTTGTTGATTAGGAAGAATATTCACTTGCATAAAGTCAGGATAAAAGATACACGTTTTGAGATTTAATGTTCAGGATTGAACAGTAATGATCTTTTAACCTTCATTTTCACCAAGAGTAAGACAACCTGTAGAAGCTTGAATATCCCATGAGACAAATGCTTGGATATCTATCGTTAAGGTGAGCAGCCATAGTAAAAGGACTAACATGGGCTGAGACTATTTGAAGGGGAAGGCAGTGAAAAAAAAAGGTTAGGCAGCCAAAACCAAAAGCTTGATTAGAAAACATACAACAGTAGGGATTCGCTGGTGGTCACCCACCCAACTACTAATCTACCGATCTGAGGCTTGTGTATGGCAGAGCGGACGGGATGCCCAATTCTCCTCAGTCTATGGTCGTATGTGAGTGAATCGGTTTAACATGTGAATATAGCCGACCTTTTTGTGATGCTTACAGATTTTGTTGAATGTCGAGTGTTGAGTCCGTCGCACGCTGACAATGTGGCATCGTAGGAATCTTATGTACTTTCATACTGGCCCTGTTAATGCTACATAACATAATTCCACCGTTACATTTCAATAATTGTGGCGCTCGTATCTGTCGGAATTTATCAAGAGATTCATTGTCCAGGCTTATTTGCCAGGTTGTTTATGGGAATGGTAACCTGAGATTTGATAATATTAAATCGTGGTCGGTATCCTTGTTGAGATGAAATTTGGCCGTTGACATTGATATCGGCTTCATTAAATGACTTCTATTTTCGATCACTTATATCCTCGAACAGACCAACATATGAGTGAATCTATTTCTTTCACTGTCATCTTTCTAGCTTTTCTTTCTGGCTGATTCTGAAGTATGGGGAGAGCTTCATATGTGTTACTGTACTGTAACATTTTCAGATGAACTCCTGATGGCAGTTTACACGACATTGATGCTGCTTAAATGAATCATGATAGTCGTCAAAGCACAATCTGAGGCTTTATGCAAAACATCTCAAGTTATATAGTCCGTATGTTGTGATCTTACGAACATGCTTCTCTCTCCATGACTTTATGATCTACCCCACTATTTCTACTTTTGCAAAGAAATTGGTTCGTCCATTCCGGAGTAGACCTTAATTCCTTGATAAATGGGACAGGTTTCTCATTATTGGAATCTCGTGAATTTTTCCCGGGCCCTGGACTTTTCCCTTCCAATAATGCCATGATCGTTGCCACGCGAAGGGAGATCAGACATGTTCAGTATCACCATAGGGTTTTTGGAAAGCATCAGCACCGGAGTCAAGTTATCATCAGATACTCCGTCCGGGAAATATAAAACAGAAATATTCAGCGTGTCTCTTTTTCTGTTCCCGTTGTCAGATTTTAAACGTTGCTGGATTGTGTGAATTGATTTCTTTTTCTCACTCTATCATTCCTTCATCATTTTTGAAGGATACGATCGATACTTTAAGCCGTTACATAGGAAAGAGTCATGTTCTATTTTCATATCATCATCTTGCTATGGAAGGTTTGTTATCCCTCTTTCCCTTTCTCTTCCCTGAATCATAACCAACCAAGCTTCGTAAGTCCCTCTTGAACTACTATTCTTGTTACGAACTAAGGACTGCAAGCGAGAAAAGACAACTTAATGGAGAACTCCATAGTCCCCATGTTTGACACTTGACCAATCATATTGATAAATTTACGAAACGGTACCTGAATGTGGATCTCTTTCTAGAAAGCTTCTCATCCAATAATTATCAAGTAATCATGGAAATTTCCTAAAGAAAGCAGTAAAGGTGGCTCAGTCAATCTTTACCCCTGAGCTAAAGCTTGTCGGTTTCGGCTTGGTCCCCAAGCTTTTCCACTCCTGCTTGGTCTAACTTGCCCACGGCCCCACCAGGACCGCTGATCCCTGACGGACCCCTGGTGATTCCAGACTCAGTTCCGAGCAAGTAATAATCTTTTTCTTCTCTCTCTTCTCTCTCTCTCCAATGGCTCATCCCCTGTTCATACTATCCTCTGTAGAGATATTCCGATAGCCGTGTCGATTCTAATGTCTTCATACCACGCACGCTCATTTCTTGTCTTGCCTCTTGACTTTATCTCTTTTCATACAATCTTTTATCCTACTCATACCTGTAATACGCACATTTTATACACCCAAAAGTCATTTCCATATTCCAGATTCACCCAACCCTCATTTTACCTCCATCTCTCACATTCGCTCTTTTGCTTCAATCTTGAATATTTGCACCTGTTAAATAACGACTAGCTTCTACAGCTTTGACCATACTTCTATTCGTTCCAGGTAGACCCTAGGCCATATTATTGTCATACAGCTTTCCCACCTACTCTCTAGTCAAGGCCTCAAACCTTCGACACCTAATCATAGAGACAGCTCAACATACAATTGGAATACCATTCCACTATAATATAATAGATATCGACGTCGAATAGAGAATCATTCTGAGTTAGGAGATTTGGGATTCCCGGCGGCATACAAAGGCGGTTTTCCGCAGTGCCAATCCACACCGTCGCCATGATGTTACGGCCAATCTCAACCTTTTCAACTCTTTCCTTAATCTTCTTGGGAGCTCTGCCGGGCAGAGTTCTCGCAGGCCAAACCCTCACGACAACAGGCTACACATCATGTCTGGCCGACTCGACGGTGTCGGTGCAGAAGATGGCCGTTACGTACGATAATGACGCGAAGACAATCACCTTCGATG
Organism: Sclerotinia sclerotiorum 1980 UF-70; assembly: GCF_000146945.2. Taxonomy (NCBI): domain Eukaryota; kingdom Fungi; phylum Ascomycota; class Leotiomycetes; order Helotiales; family Sclerotiniaceae; genus Sclerotinia; species Sclerotinia sclerotiorum. Next base: position 1,638,032 of record NW_001820831.1, read on the forward strand.
TGGCCGGAACGAGTACCCGGTCTCAAAATGTGAGCGCTGAAATCAATGTTACTGCGTATGGAATTTCAGTCTATTCAAAGTCTTTCAACCCATGTGATTCTTCTACATATATACAGCAATTATGTCCGAGTAAGTTTGGTCTCCTTTTATTAAGCTAGAAGAACGATCAAAAACTAACTCTCTCATGATAGTCCCCGTGGGAGTTTTTGCTGCATCCGGAACACAAGCCGTCCCAGATCAATATGCCTCGATGATTCCCGCCATCGCTTTCTCGGTACCCGATATTTCCGCTGTAGCTACGATCGAACTCAAGGATTTGAATACTTTAGCTGAAGTTGCTTGCGTGCAAGCAGATGTCACCAATGGAAAAACCACTGCCGTCGCTGCCGTATCCTATGTTGCAGCAGCCGTAGCCGGAGCTGCTGCTGTGGTCGGTGGAGTTTCTGCACTCGGTGCTGCAGCTAGTGGAGCCAGTGGAGCAGGAGCAGCTGCATCTAGTCCTTCGTTTATGGAATGTATGACTTGGTTTCAAGGCATGGCTATGAATGGAATGATGTCCGTCAAGTATCCTCCGGTTTATCGACAATTCACCAAGAACTTTGGATTCAGTACTGGACTTATCCCTTGGACCGCTATGCAGCAATCGATTGATAGTTTTCGAGCTGCTACTGGAGGTAATTTGACTAATGATAGCGTTACGTATTTGAAAAATGCTACGCTGGTATTTGCGGATGGATCAACTGATACTCCAAGACGATCATTATTCTCGAGCTCTGTCCTCGACGCCCGAGATGTTGTGACGTCAGTCAACGGAACAGGTACTTCTAGTGGCACCACTGATACCGCGGCGATTATCGAAGAAAAAGTAGCAGGAATCAAAGCCTACGTCGAAGAACTTTCCGTTCCCCAAGCCAACACTTTCATGACGGTTCTTCTTATCGTTGCATGTATTATCGCCGCCATTGTCGTCGCAGTCCTCGCTTTCAAGGTGCTCCTCGAGACCTGGGCTCTCTTTCGATCTTTCCCTGAGAGTCTCACTGGATTCCGAAAACATTACTGGCAAACCATGGCTCGTCTCACTGTGCAATTAATCCTCGCTCTCTACGGTTCATGGGTGCTCTACTGTATATTCCAATTCACCAATGGAGATTCTTGGGCCGCCAAAACACTCGCGGCTGTAACGTTAACTATCTTTACTGGTGTTCTTGTATTCTTCGCTTACAAGATTTCCACGGCGGCAAAGATCATGAAGGAGAGAGATGGAGATGTATCGGGATTATATGAGAAGAAGGATAACTGGCTCAAATACAGCATGTTTTACGAGAATTACAAGAAGGATTTCTGGTGGTTGTTCGTTCCAGCTATTATTTACATGTTCGCAAAAGGATGTGTATTAGCTGCAGGTGATGGACACGGTCTGTCTCAAACTGTTGCTCAACTCATCATTGAATGTCTAAGTAAGTACTCCATTCCAAAATCATAAGCACTTCATCCTAACTCGTGTACAGTGCTCTCCCTTCTCCTATGGAGTCGTCCGTATGAGAGAAAATCCGCAAACGTAATCAACATGTTCGTTCAAGTCGTTCGTGTCCTTTCCGTAATATGTATCCTCGTCTTTGTCGAAGAACTCGGTATTGCCGAAACCACCCAAACAGTCACCGGCGTCGTCCTCATCGCCATTCAATCTGTTCTTACCGGTACCCTCGCCATCCTCATCGGTGTAAACGCTGTCATCTCCATCATCAAACAAAACCCCCATCGTAAACGTCGCAAGGAAGCCGGTAAGTTTCTCTCCCTTCACCATTCCTACCCCTAAAAATAAAAGGCAAACTAACTCCCACAGAAAAACTTAATCGCGACCTCGACAACCTCACTCCCCTCGATGCCCGCAACTCCCTGCTCATGGACTCCAAATCCAGCATTCATTCCTACGATGCCGATCCCAAACACCCCTATCTACACTCCACGCACGAAAGCCACGAGCCTTCAAGTTTCATGAACGAGCCTGCAAACCCGTACTCGCGCAGTCGGGAGAATCTCGTGGAGGGCGCGGCGCCCGTGGCCGGAACCCCTCATCAGAGTCGTCAGCCTACGGTGCCGGATATGAATTATGGGGGTGGGAATACCGGGGCTTATAGGGGGATGGCTTATTAGATGATTATGTGGGATTAAAGCGTAAGGAGCTTACGTGGAAGGAAGAAAGGAAAGGGAGGAAATAAATCTAGAAAAGAAATAAAGGAGAGGAAGGAAAGAGGAAGAATACCGTATCTTCATACATAACTTGAAGCATACACACATACCTTCCCTTCTCATCTCATTCATCTCAACGCATCTCATCTCATCTCACTATCTAACCAAACAGCTTGCAAGCGAGCCTCGGACGAAAAGAGAGGAGAGAAAAAAAGAGAACGATATGATATGCTATACCCATTGCAACATTAGCATTATAAGTCTTACATTATACACAAGATAACGATTTCCTTGCGTCATTTAGCGTCACAAAATTCTCTATTTTATTTTTTTTTACTTTTTTTCCCCCAAACCTGTTTTTTTGTCGATATGTATGTAGGATTCTTCTTTGTATAGGATAGGATTTGGTTGGATAGTATGGGATAAGATAGTATAGCAAGAAAGGAAGTAAATGTTAGCTCTATTGTATGTTGTATTTTGTGTTATGGTGAAACTTGAAGATATGAGTGAGTGAGTAAGTAGATATGGAAGTAAGTAGCTGCAAACGAAACCGAATGTGTGTAGTGAGTGTAATATAATATGATTGGTTTTCATTTGGTGCTTATATGTGTGTATATATATATATGCTAGATATAGATAGATGAATAGATGGTATATACCCTCTTTTTCGTTTGTTTATTTTTGCATTTATTTTTTCATGTTTACTTTCATTTTTTGGTTTTTGAGAATTTTTTTTTGGCGGGTTGGGGGGGGGGGCGGTTTCTTTTCAGGGAGCTGGCTGTGTGTGGTGGGTGGTATGTGGATGTGATAGTAGTGTATTAATTGTAATTATTAATTGATTGATTGATTAGATAATACTGCGAATGTGGATGTGAGTGTGAGTTGAAGTTGAAGTTGAAGTTGAAGTTGAAGTTGAAGTTGGGGGGATGTGAATTTGTTGTTTGATTTAGTGGAGGGAGGGAGGGAGAGATGTAGTAATGAAATTATAATATATGTTATGGTTAATTAATCAATTCTATCAACTAATTATGTCCCAACCAAACCCAAACCAACCAACAATCACTACCAGAAGACCAGCATACTCTCGCCCCCATATCTCAATATCTACCTATCTACCTACCTACCTACCCCAATCTCAATCTCACATTCAAATATAACCAATCCAATCCAATCATAACCAACTTCTCCGCATTCAAGTATTAAACATATCTCCACATACATAAGAGATCTAGCTATTACAAACATATACACTCCAAACAACAAACCACACACAAAAAAGCCCTAAGAGCCAGAACTCACTTCACAAAGTATAAAGTATAAAGCCCAAATGAACAAACCATACCTTTTTCCTTCTCCTTCTCCTCAGATATACATACATATATACATATATATAACAAGGAAGAAAATGGACAATCTTAAACGCTTGTATAAATGTATAAAAGTTATCTGAAGAGAGGAAAGGAATCTTTTATTGCTGCTTTGCAGTTTTGTATGAAAGATAGATAGATGGATGGATGTGATGGATAGTATAGATGAGTATCTACTAAGATTACAATATAAGAAATTCAAGCTCTAACTCGAATGATGGAAGTGCTTCATATTACTGGATGGAGATTTTTCACGACGGTAACATTGTAGAGGCTAGACTATGGTTACATGGTGTATCAAGTCATATCCCTCCCCTTTGTCTCTTTATCTAGATCGTACTTGTCTTTGTCATACATAGATTTTGGACATGGGTAAATGTAATCCATACGATTTCCATGTAACATCAGGAAGATCTCAAGATTTCTCCGCAAGCTCGAAGTTCTCTAGTGTAGCAACCTTGTTTTTACTGGGAAAACTCATTAAACTATTGATATATAGCAATTGGATAATCTTCCACCCGGTCGAGTAGCTGTGCAATAACAATAATAAGATCCCGGCCGTTAATGTTCCAAACGGACTGTGTCCAAAGGATCCATTGACCCAACGACCTAATTGTACACGAGAACAGCTTTAATATTGGCATAACCACAAGAAATTACACCATGACCAAACTAGTAGAAACGCATGAACAGCGTGACGCCAAGACTATCGTAATTCACGATAAGTTTGGCACGTTACTTTCAAATGTCACAGCAATAGCCATCATCCACGGGAATCAACATGGTAAAAGCTTGTAGAACGTTAAAAATAACGCCAGATGCAAGACATGAGATTTATCACTCCACGTGATGATGCAACATTCCCGGATGAGCTATCTGAATGAGGTCGATCCACTAGAATAGATCGTCAATATTAAAGATCAGAAAAATGAAGCATTTTTCACGAATGAATCATGAAAATACCGGGACTTCTCGATAAATTACTTCGGCACATTGTGAAGCTCATACCCAATCACATGTCAGATATTGTCTTCAACTTCTTTCCATGGCCGCGCGCTTCCAGAGAAGATAAGGAACACCAGAAACTTCACATCTTGTTGAATGGAATGGTCAACAGATGAAGTTTGCAACCCAACAGCGCTTAGATTAAGTTTATTGTTTGAGATGTCAATATTTGACTGTGGCCAATACATTGATGGTTCATCTCATCTGCATACATCTCCTTTTCATCTTCTGAAATCACACTCGGACTATCTGAGAAAATGATTCAACGATAGATGAAGTGAAAAAAAAAAAAAAAAAAAAAAGTGATGCGACTGACTCGAGAAAATAGGAAACTTCCCTAATGTACGGTAACAAATCAAGAAGGGGGGTTGTGCAAAGAAACTGCATCGACTTCATCTGTGGTACACGCTCAACTTTTCGTATTTTGGGCTAAAAATTTCCGAAAAGAATGCTTGTGTGTGGAGCATTAACCAACTAATCTCCATACTGAGCAGCCACATCCGTGATCTCTGCTACAACCTGCATCAAAAATCTTGAAAGATGGATGGTCTTGTCCTAATGTTCCCAATGTTCCCTTCATTCGGTCAGTGTGATTACTGTTCGAAGTACATATATAATCTATATTGCAAATCCTTGTCGTCGATTGACAATTCAACAGACGTATATGTCATTGAAACAAAGTGATCCCCTGCATTTAGTCTGAGCACATCACAGCAGGTTAAAGTGGATGGAATAGCCAATGAAAAAGGGGATGAAATGTGCTTGGAACTTCTGATATGGTAGCGACTGGGGTCATGATGGCAAGGGAAAAGGCACCTCGACTTCGCCCTCGCTCGGTCGATGGATGGATGGTAGGACAGTTGGGATGGATCAGTGAAGCCATAGCATTTTGATAATGTGATTGAAATTTACTGTACTTCCAAAGAGGTGACAAAGGCTGGTTTGGTAAACTCTGCTAGGTGGTTTTCTTTCTCGTTTTATCGTTTCATCCATTTCGTATCCCACGTATGGCTCGGAAAGTCGCAAGATCTGTTCATAAATTCATCATCATCATCGTCATCATCATCATTATTTGCTTATACGGGGTATTCTTGTAGAGTAGAAATGAGAAACGATCCCTCAAACATCGGATAAGAGAGAAGAAGTTTATCCATGAGAAGATTCTAGATGGAATATGGAGGGAGGACGGACGTTTTTGATTTATTGATCGTCTCGTCAAGGGTGGTCGTATCCGGATTGTCTAATGCAGTTAATAAGTGCCGGTACAATGTTCTGGTAAAGTGATGAGGTCAATGCGAAAATAGAAATTGATGATGCTGTTCAAAGTATAAATATATTATGACTTAGATTGGATGACAGGGTGAGCTGGCTGAGTAACCCACAGTTTGGAAGAGAGAACTTGTCATACTGTGTGACTTTTTAATCAATGGATGAGTGAATGAGTGGAGGAGTGGAGGAGTGGAGGAGTGGAAAGAGTGGAAGAGTGAAAAGAGTGAGTTGAAGTGAGAAAGAATTTGGATTAGAAAACGAATTACGGGATAGGGACGAAACACCCTTGAAAGCTTGGCGCGCTAAGAAATGAAGAGTGGATTGTAAAGTCTTGTAAGCTCCACAAAAATGTTCAGAATGCTCAGAAAGTTCATGCAGGGTGGGAACAGAAAAAGTCTCAAACAAAAAATGACCCCTGATTCGGATTAGTGTTGCATCAGGCTAAACTTATCAAGGCTTAGCCGGGAGATTCGCAACTGCTCAAATTTTGGTTAAAGCAGGTACGGAAATGCTAAAAGCAGGGGTGGCTTCAACTTTTTCTGGTGGAAAGGTGGAAGAGGGGAAGAAAAAGGCATCACGACCCAACATAACAATAATAATATATTCTGGCTTGCTGGTAGATGATTAATAAATGAAGTGAACAGGAGGAGAGGAGAGAAATGGAAAATATGGGAAAAAGAGAAAGAGAGAAATGATCTTGCCGTAGGTACTACTATACTATGAAATTATTATTCACGTAAAATGTATATCGCATATTGATTGATTGTACTGTTCACACAAAATACGTAGATACATACTAGGTACATACCTAGATAACTACTACTCACTCACTTCCAGTGTCATCATTCATCCAAACTTCCCTCACATAGACATACTCCGTAAATATCACCATTATACCATTATACCATTATTCATATTTCTGCCTATTACATTACTCAATACCATCCTTTTTCACCAATTTGCAAACGCACACAATATCTTTATCGATCCTTCCCTTCTTTACACCCCTACTCATAACTTTTCCCATCTTTCTACTACTCTATCTGCCTGCTTACTTGGCGTTTCTGTACCTTCATCAATTCCATCCCTCTATTCTCTCGAAATCTTCTTTTCCCTACCCAGTACTTACCTATCAGCTCTTTGAATAATATTATTCATCCATTCGCGCCTCTGCAGTATCTTTCTTCTACTAATCCTTTCCCCTCCCTCAGATTCAGGAATCGGGCAACGAGCTTCACGACCCATTCATTTCATTTGATGGATAACGACAACGACCCATAAGTTATAACGAACAGAAAGATACACTCCGTACAAAGTTCCACAGTCATACAAACGTACCAGAAATCATCTCCCTTCTCCACTAAAGTATTGATATCTATACATATTATTGCATGCATATCGCATGCGTCGGATATAGCAGCACATATGTCCAGAGGTCCCATACCCATACCAAAATAAAACCCCGTCTTTCGTGTCGAAAACGAAATTGGAGAACCTTTCATATATTCTAGGATCTATTCAACTCCTTGCTAGTCAAGACCATCAATCCCACCTAAAGCCTGAGACTTCTGAAATTTCATTCCTATCTTAGGCTTGGAATCATTGATTCTTCTTTTTGGAATTCTAGGAATACTTTCAATTTACCGGATAATCGAAAGAAATTGGAAATCTTCCGCAATATAGTTTCTACCTCTGATAATCCATTCGGAACGAGGCATATACAGCATATTTATACAATTCGCATGAGCGCTTCAGAAACAGAACATCCTCGGCTTTAATACTGTGCAGATCAAAACAGGGCGGGCGGGTCCTCGCTCGTACCATTCTGGTCTTCCCCCGGGAAGCGGACGTGATTATTCGATCGCCGGCCAACTCCTATTACTGCAGATGCCAATTACCATACTGATCTGACCTGTTGCCATACTGGCCACACTTTTTTTGTACAGTACCGTTTGTGTTTCAATTGTTGTGCATTCTTTGCAGCTTCTCTTTCCTTCGTGAGGCGTCATTCATTGTTTTTCAAGAGTCGCAGAAATTTGCAGCAGGGGGTCTGTTAATCTACTTTACTTGCTTGTTTCAGCTTGCCCACGCTTTGGGGGATCTGTTGCCAAATACCTTATACTTCGAAGTCAGGACGAACTAATTCTTCCTACCAAATTTGACTCGATTGGCCATCTTGACGGTGATTTCTTACGGCCTTCCGTACCCCTCGATGAAGCATTGCAGCTTGACTGCTTGAAGACACACCCGTCGTTGACGACTCGAATCTCAATCCAACCGAGACCTGGCCTTCGATATTTCGTTTCGTCGCTTCGACAGCATCCTTTCAGAGAATTCAATTGATAAACATCTTTTCACTCCTTCTCAGTTGGCTCATAATGTGCCAAGATAAATAACGCAAACGAGGACAAACCCTTTACTATTCGTCGCGTCGATCGGCCTGCCCGACGACCTGAAAAACGCATGAACACGATCACCACCGAGCAAGATAATAATGGCTCTACCAAAACCGAAATATCCTCTGGATGATTCCTGTTCGATACTATACAACAACACACTATACACATACAACAGCGAAGCGTTTCAATCGCTATCGTTGGTTGAAGGAGCGGAATGGACGCAATTACCCCAAGGAGAATCAGTGACTGGAGGAGTTTGCGTAAAGGCGACGCCTGCGAACGGGCAGGATGCATTATATATCGTCGGCGGAACGAGTAGTAATACTACAGATGAATACTCGGGTCTTCAGCGATATACTTTTGATGATGGGAAATGGGAAACTATAACCACTACAGTATTAGTCGCTCAAAATCGATTATGGCACAGTGCTGTCTACTTGAATGCGTCGGACTCCATTCTGATGTATGCAGGAAGTCAAGACGGTACCCAACATCTATCGTCTCAGACTTTCACAATAGCAGCGTCGCCTCCATATAATGTTCTATCATTCGGGCCCGCTGATGGTGCTGTTGCGCCATCTGCCGGCATACAGCCTCTTTTACTCCCATGGTCATCGAGCTCTGCAATCTATATTGGTGGCACTGACACAAATACTGACGTGATGGTATTCGATCCAGCAACATCCTGGGCAAACTCAAACAGTACCCTGGCGTCCCCGATATATAGTACTTCGGCAGTCAAAGCAGTTGTCGTGACGGGTGACGATGGATGTAAGAATCTTTACACCTTCGACATGACTGTGGCACCCAATGTTGTAAACAGAACTGTTTTGGTTGATGGCAGTGGAAATCCAGTGCAAAGTGCGGAAGCCATTGTGTCAACAAGCACCACTAAAGAAACAGCTACTAAAAGAGCTAAGAGGAGTAGTCTTACAGAGGCTGATTGGCCTGCTTATAATGGTACACTAGCTCCGACATCCACAAGGACGAACTATTCTGTCGCGATGAGCGCAGATGGGGAAGTAGTAATATCGGGTGGAAATGAAGATGATGTTCTGTGCATATTCGAAGCGAAAGAAAATGCCTGGGCTGATGCCACATCAATGTTGGTAAAATCTCCAACACAACAAATCATCGTGCCGTCAACATTATCGTCGAGCGCAAGTCCTTCTGTAACTACAAGCTCCTCTATAGCTACAAGTACAGGTAACTCTACCGCCGCTTCAGGTGGATCAACCGATGATGATGCCGACCCGTTTCCATTGAAGGCACTGGCTGCATTGCTGGGCTCTATACTTGGAATCGCTTTCCTGCTCGTTTGTATATTAATTCTCCTCCGATGGCGAAAGAAAAAGAGGGATCTCAAAAATGCACATGCAAATGGATATCCCCTTGAAAAAGATGGGCTAGAGTTTTCGGATAGAGGTCCAGCTGATATGCACTCGTCAATGCCACCGCCGCGGCATGGACAGTCTGCATCCCAGGGCTCATATTCATCAATGGCTATATTAATGGGTCGTGTAGGGCATCGAAGAGGAGATGATAAAGGCAACGGGAGTGCGGGAAGTGGCACGAGCAGTCATTTTGACAAGAACTACGAAGCTGCGATAAGTCATACTACACCACCGGACCAGTCTTTCGCTCAAAGCGCATTGGCAAAAGAGGTGTCATTCGGTCAAGAAACAGTTACGCCACGACCCCGTAATCCTGGGACGCAGAGACGAGGCAGTACAAGGAGATCGTCAGGCTGGAACCGATATTGGTCTGGTGGAAGTGCAATGACAAGTTTCCTGGGATTTGGCGAGTCGAAACGAAACACGTCCAATGGTGACGACGAAGCCACCTCACAGTACTCCGATCCAAGGCTACCAACTCAGGCCAATACTCAAAGACGTCCAAGCCAAATTACTACAGCATCCTCTCTAGTGCCTCCTTTAAAAATTCCCATTCCGGGAGATACTCCACTATACCGAGTAGCAACTAATAGTCCTACTGTATCTACGGCTGGATCTCATTTTCCTATGGCAGCAGAAATGTCTGGCAAGATTGAAGGCCTTCGGCCGGACTCTTACCTCAGCAATACTTCATCTTATGATGATAAATCTGATGCATACTCCAGCGGTGTTCCGGAGAGTGTAAAGGATCCAGAATCATGGGCCATGGGCCATCAAGATCCGTCTCGCAACAGGCCAAGCAATGGCTACTCCGTGAGTGTATATACCACAAACAGAGATACTGCGGGGGGTGATAACTTTTCACTTCAAGTACCTCAACCACCACCACCTGTTCAACAACAGAGCCAACCCTCAATCCCTTCAGACATGAGCTGGCTGAACCTTGGTACCAAAACTCGAATATGATACCCCACTTTTCTGTACTGTAATATCGCATTCCAAACTGTCACCATATGTTCTTATCTTTCCTTCATTGATATTAGCGTCACTGCATTTTCATGTCTTGTCTACAATATCCTGTATTGTTGCACATGCTAGGTTTTTTGCTTGCGCGGCGTGGAATTGGGTCATTCTTGATATAAAATCCGACATCTCGGCCCGCGCGTCTGGCGTTTTTCCTTTCTACATTTTTCTGGACTTGCTTCCACAAAATTCCCTCTCATGTTCTCCTTACTCGAATTCAACCGACTTTTGTTTTTTGATAACAATACTGCTACTACTTTTCCTTGTTGGCGAAAACCGATGTCATAGTATGACATTGTACTTTACTGTACTAGACCTTGATCTTGCATGATCGGGAGTTATAACTCTTTTCTTTGAATAATTTGGGGGTGACTGGGAGCTTGTACCTTACCATGTAGTGCGGATATCTTTGAAGGAGGTGTGGTAGAGATATTACGTTATGGTATGGGCATGTATTGCGTTGGATATAATGGCTTAAATTTTGAGGAGAGCTGATGTGTTGTCCCAGAGGCCTATGGATAGGGGGCAGAAAGTGGCTATGTAAGTTAGATTCTTATTTTTGTGTTACAACCA
>NW_001820831.1:1649741-1650480 GCF_000146945.2 Sclerotinia sclerotiorum 1980 UF-70
ATCATCTCGTGTAGACAGTTGGATAGATAGAAGTGTATTATTATATAATTTAGTTAATTAGGAGGTATGTATGTATTTTATCTCTCCCTTTCTATCTTGCTTGAGAGCGATTTGATGGGATGTGATGGGATATGATATGATTTGATGTGATTGTGCGGAAGAGGGAGGAGAGGGGGAGGAAAGGGACGGGAAGGTGGGGGAGGGAGGAGAGGAGGGAGGAGAGGAGGGAGGAGAGGAGGGAGGAGAGGAGGGAGGAGAGGGGGAAGGAGAGGAGCGAGGAAAGGGATGGGATGGAGCTTGATTGTCTATCTACCTAAACCTGGTGGGCTTTTTGGATTTGGGATGCTCGGGTTCATGTGGCCTATAGCTGTAGTTGTAGCTGTAGCTATAGCTGTGGGTTTGAGTTTTATTTTCTTTATATCTACTATAATGTGCTATAGATTTCGACGGTATATGAAGATGAAGATCAGAAAGTAAACATGGTAATCTAAACTTAAGACGAGCTGATGAGTCTATTAGAACCGTATCCAAAACTAAACCAGCTGATTAATCCCCGCGACGCCCAACAAACCCCCAAGCGATTCAACCCTATACTTCCTCTTCTTCAAACCCCCTAGAACCAACTCAATCTCAGCCGCTGAATACGATCGTCTATCATGCATAATAATAATACCACCCGGTCTCGCCATACTCGGGTGCAGAGTTCTCGCGTTAATTCTCGCATTGTGGATTTGCGGAT